>NC_052356.1:59962586-60008920 GCF_009727055.1 Benincasa hispida | reverse complement strand
GGCCCACTTAGTGAAAATATTTTAATTATTTTTAAGAAATCATTCATCCCCTCTAAGATTGCCATACCGATCTTACAATTGGTATCAGAGCGAGGATTTCTATGTAAATTATTTTTCAAGTATATTTTGATACTTGAAGTATCTTTATTGATATTTTGAAAAATTATGTTAAAGCTTAATTGCTAGAGCTATATAGAACTTTAGAAGGTTAATAGGTTGATACACTTCCTTTCTTTAATGGTAAAAAATTTTGATATTTGGAAAAGGAGAATGAAGACATTTTTGCTTATTATTGATTTGAATATTTTATATGTTTGTGAATATAATTTGTCAAAACTAAAAATGAATGACAAATTACTATCTTTTAATGCCCAAACCATAAATATTATATGTAGTACTTTGGATAGTAGTATGTGATAAAATTGCACAATTTGATTATGCATGTGATATTTGAAATTTTCTTGATGGTATGTTGATAATTTGTAGAAATACAAGTTATTCTGCCTTTTTATTAAGAATAATTAGAAAAAATTAGAGGAAAACGCATTAGGTTGACAAGAAAGTCATGCAAATAATCATATCTTGCCATCATGTGCTTATAAAACTGATAATCCTTGAAAAGTATTGAATTTGTCAATTTTAAACATAGGATTCAGATGAAATGAAGAAGAAACTGACAAAAGAAACAAGCTGCAATCATGAACGCATAGAAGGAATCAACTCGATACCCAATTTTGTAACGCATAGCACCACGTGATGAGATGAAACGCGAAGAATAGATAACGACAAATGCATCGGCGGTGGATGTCAAAACAATAGAACAGGTTGGTAGTTGATGTGAGACGTTCGCAGCAGAGTCAATGGATCTCTGATGCAAAGCAGGCGGCATAGAAGGACATGAAACTTAATTCGAGGTGTCAGCATAATCATTAAAAAGAGGCGAGGAACCTTCCTTTCAAATGCTTATAAAATAGCCCTTCTAAGATTGAAGAAACCACATAGATTTTTCTACCATCGAAAGAGGTCGAAGTTCTATCAAATTTTCACTCTAAATCCACTATAAACACCACTTCTTGAAGCTTTTCTTTGAAGAATTATGGGTGAAAGCTTAAAGTTCTTCTCTGAAAAATAAGAGAGAGGTCGTCACACCATTGCAATCTAAGTAAAGAAACTACCATGTGAGACCAAAGGGAGAAGGAAATTGTGATCGACGGCTTGACATTATCAATTCTAGTTTTCCTTACATTCTTCTTGTCATATTTATTTGTATTAAGTTTTTAGGGATTGAAAAACTCTTTCATCTTAATATGAATGCACTTTCTTCCATATTCTTTCCATATTTGTCTCTTTTCACGAACATAAGCAGCTAAATTCTTAATGGGTTGAAAAAGATAAACTAACATTTTTTACTAAGTTATGCATAAGTGGACGTTCATCTTGTTTAATGCATGCAAAATGAGTACTAAGATCAAATCAAGAGATTGGTCTAGGTAGGAAATTGAGATCAAATCGAAAGATTGGCCTAAATAGGTAATAATCATCTGCTTAAGAAAGTATGAGATTATGAAACTCGTTAAACAAGAATAGAAGTAACTTTAGAGATAAAGTTAATTTATCGCAATTAAAACTCATTGCATGCATCTTAGAGATAGGACACTATAGCACAAAATACTGAGAGGTGAAGTTTATTATTTGATGAGTTTATCGCATGAATGCATGACTTAGGCACTGCTTAGGAAAATGTTAGTCAACCTTTCTTTAACCCTATCTTATCATTGATATTTATCCATTCTCAACGCATACTACTTCATTTAGTACATGCAATTGTCATCGCATCCATATCATCATCCATTCCACCGTCAGTGTAAGTACTCTTTTAGTTAGTAAAAGTTACTTTCACTATACACTTCATCGCATACTTGAAAAACAACCTATTGCATCTAGATCAAACAATTATTTCATTAGTCATACGACCCTGCGATCGACCTTGGATCTCAACGAGAATACTCTAATTAGGCTTTCACTTGGGTCTAGTAAGAGAAACGTTGTATTTAAAGCAACATATTCATCTGATTTAGGAATTAGAGCACGCCATAAGGTAACATTATTCATCGCATCTTTCAGAAAATGAACCATATGTATAACATAGAAAATTCTCCTTGTATTACTAATGGTTTTTTTTATGTGAAGGAGAATTATAATTCTCAAAATGAAGGAAAATTCTATGAAGTGGAAAAAAAAAATGTGATAGATCCTCTTTGTACATAATGGCTCATTCAGATCAACATTCCGGTGATGAGAGTGATGAAAATGAGGTAAACCATAAAACCCCTTCATATGATGAATTATATGATACTTTAAAAAATATGCAACATGATTTAGAACAACTTAGCTCTAAGTATGTAAAATTATTAAAGAAGTATAAGGCATTATCTATTGAAAATAAATCTTTGATAGATCAAAATACATATTTGAAAAATAGAGCAACTAAGAATGTTTTGCATGATGATAAGTTGATAACTTTTGTGATGATGAGAAATGTGTCTTGCATAATAGAATTTAATTTCTTAAAATTTAAAATGTTGAGTTCAAATCTTTGGCATGTGAAATGAATGTTGTTGAATGATTTAAGAAATGTAGATGAGAAAATTGAATCTTGTTCTTTAGAATTGAAAGATGAAATTGCTAGTTTGAAAGATAAAATTCTTATTTTGGAAATTAACTTCTTTAGAAAAAGAAAAAAAGTTCCTTTTGTGGACAAAATTAAATTTCTTGAACGTGATGTTGATGAGAAAAGTAGTCTTTTGCATATGCTTAAGAGAAAGAATTTCTTACTAATAAAGAACTTGAAATTGTAAAAGATTCTATTAAGATTTTATTTATTTATTAAAAAAAAAAAAAAAAAGCAAACAACAAACATCAAGCAACCTCCTCACTGAGAGCTGAGGAAAACCACAAAGGAACCCAGGAACATTCCTCCCACCTTCTTAAGAGCTGGAAGAAGAGGAAGAATAAAAATTGATAAGGGTAAACCTTCAAATGACAAAAATAGATTAGGCTATATGAACGAAAATTGTTCATCTACTTCAAAATTACTACTTTTGTTAAAGTCACCCCTTATATGTCTCAAGATTCTTTGTCTAATGTGCCTAATTTTGTTGAATCTAAATTTATGCCAAAATATGAAAAAGTTGACCATAGTAATGGGAATTCAAAATTGGTGCATAAAAAATTTCAAATGTGCTCATAATGTGAAGTTTGTGAATAAACATAAAAACGGTATAAATGTGTTTGAAAAATCTAAATGTTTGCATAGTTCTAAATTTGTGTCTAGACATGTGAATGCTAGAAATATACATATAAAATTAAAATGTGTGCCAACATGTTGTTTTTGTGGAGTTAAAGGTCATACTAGATCAAATTATTTTAAATTGAAAAATGCTCCTAATAAGAATTTCTTAAATAGAAATAAGGTACAAAATCAAGTAATTAAAAAGAAATATTTGCTTAATGTTACTTGTTACTCGTATAGCAAAATTGGTCATAAAGTTAATGCTTGTTATTTGCAAAAATTGAAGGCACGTAGTTTTGGAACTAATTTGAAATGGATTCCAAAGTAATCACTAAGAATGAAGGACCCAAGAAATGAGTACCAAAATCTTTTGGTTGAGTCTTCTTCATAGGTGTGATTCAAGAAGCAATTATTGCTTTAAATTCAAATGAGGACTTAATTCAAATTGGAGCAACTAGTATGAATTGCTTGAATCCAACAAAGACAAATAGTTTATTTGGTAACCTTTATTTTTTTTTTTTCAGTCTTGAGATAATTATTCTTTTGGTATATTTATGAAATTTATATCTCTTGAATAGTTTTGAATGGGTAAAATTTGAAATCTTGTGAAATACTTTGATTATTGGTTTTAATGTCATGAGAACGACTGTATATCTATCTATTTGGCATTTGTCTTTATTGCTTATATTTTGGTTTTTTGGTCAATTAGATGACTACTCTATCCTTGTGTTTTTCTTGGAATGTATTGAGGAAAAGAATATTAAGTTTCCCAAAGGATTTCCATTGTGATTAAGATATGTTTATTCTTTTGATTGAAGTTGATTAAATTTTTATTAAATGTTTTTTGAGCATGAAGTTATGCATATTCTATGGTTTGCATTGTTGAATGAAAATCATTGTGAGCATGTTATGTTCTATGTTGAAAAGAATGTATTTTGAGAGTATGTTGTTTTGAATAGTTGTTAAATTCTTTGTCGTAGGGGAAGTATTTATAGAATTGCTTTATATTCTTAAATCCCTCGAAGTTTTTGCTCAAAATTGGAGTAATCTTCTTGTCTATGCTATCTTGCCTATATTTGATTTAATTTTATCTTTATATAGCATAATAAGTGATAATGTTGATTTGCTATTATTTGGTATCATTTGTTTTTTAACAATTGGTATTTATTTTATAATATTTTATATTTTAGTATCTCAATTGTTTGAATTACTTAAATAATTTTATTCCCTCGGTATTTATTGATTTCTCTTATTAGATGGAGATTGTGTGTTTTTAAGGGGAGTTATAGACTTTTAGATACATGATGATATTGATTCTCTTATTGTTGTGTATCCCTCTTCTGCTTATTGTTTATCCATGTTATGCTTTGAAAATATGTTTGATATTCCTACCCTCATGTTGATTTATGTACTAAATGCCTTTTTGTCCCTTATTAAGGGGAGTGTTCAATTAATTTCGGAGGGGGAAGCAATGTTACTTTTTTTTAGAAGGCATGTTAATAGAGAAGAAATATAAAAATTATGTGTTCATGATTTTAGGATAAGATTTCATGTCTTGAAGTTATCTTTCTTAATTAGGAGGTATTAAGAAAAATGAAAGCATGTTGTTCATGAAATATTAATTATTTTCAAGTTAATTGAAATTATGTATGTGTGTTGATTATGACTCAAGTTCATATTTTATATCACACAACCAATTTAGATTTTATTTTTGTTGATTTGTTTGTCATCATCAAAAAGGGGAGATTGTTGATTTTTTGGCCCTTAGTCTCAAATTAATTAATTCTAATTAATTAATATTTTAATGATAACAAACCTGAATTAATTTATTAACAATTTCAGTTGTTTTGAAGTGTTTATTGCATAGAACTTGGAACAACGATCCAAACGCAATTTGAATATCTCAAATCGAAGTTCAAACAAAAAAGACATGACCAAAACAAGTTTAACGAAAAAAATTGGAGCTGATGATCATCAAAGTGGACTAACTAAAACGTGTCACTTGGAGCAATGAAGGAGTGACACATGGTAGACTCTTGATTTTTGGATTGGTTGTAAAAAGAAAATAAGTTTAATATTATTTTATGTTTGTATCTAACGGCTAGTTTTAGACACATGGTGGATTTTTGCTTTTTGTTGGTTATAAAAAAAATGAATTTAAAAAGAAAAAGAATTTAACATTATTCTTTGTTTGTATTTAATGGCTAGTTGATTCAAAAAGGAAAAATCTTCGCAATTGATTTTTCTTTTTTAAGATCTAAAGACCTAAATTGAACTTCGTTTTTCTCTTTTTCCTCTTTTTTAAACACTTCATCTTCTCTAATTTAACAACAATTATACATTTTTACAATCCTAAACTAGAAGCCACCATTATTGCTCTCTCCAAGCTTCATTATTTTTTTTTTTCATCTAATTCTTGAGAGAGATTTTTGTATTGTGAGAATTGATTTGTATGAGCTTAACAATTATGACTCCACTCTATAAAGAGAGTTGTGAGAGTGTTCTTTCATTTTCAAACTTTTATAAGGGTTTCTCTTGATCCTTGAAAACGAGTTGTTATAATGGTTTGATCCTCAACTGTGGAAAGGATCAAGTTTATTCTTACACCTGTAAAATGGACATTATAGCAGTTCAACTCTATGAAACCTGGATTTCAATTTTCCTATTTAAGCAAGTAACTAAGGGAATTAACTATGTATAAGTTAAATCCTATGTTAAAAAGAAGGAAAATTTCTAAGTGTGTGAATAGATTTTTCTTGAGAAGTTTTGAATTAAGCCTTAACTGGTGAAAATTTGGCCAAGTGTAAAGTTAAAAGAAACCATGCGTATGGTGTTAGAAAACATTAAACGCGTGAGATGAGGCTAAGTTAATAGAGGTTTAAAAGAGATTAAGCTTTAAAGCCAAGGGGCAACCATGTGTTGAGCTGTGAGGTTGGACGCATGATTGGCCAAGGCATTGGCAAGAGGCATTGCCCAAGTTGCTCTTGCGTTGAGATTGCGTGAGCGAGAGTGGATAGAGCGAGAGAAGCTTGAGCACAAGGCGCTAGGCAGACGATTGTATAGCTTTGGACGGCGCTGAGCGATGCGCTAGACGATCGTGTAGTTGTAGGCGGTGCTAAACGATGTGAAGAGATGCACTACACGATAGAGCTACACGATAGGCGATAAACACTACACGATCAGCATAAGTGCTAGACGATAAGCATGGAAGCTAAACGATAGCACTAAACAATAGCGTTAAATGATGAGCAGGCACTAGACAATAAGTGTAAATGCTAGGCGATGGGTTAGGCGCGGGCGCTGAGCGATAGCACTACACAATGACGCTACACGATAGATAGAGCGCAAGACGATGGGCTTGCATGGTAGACGAAGACGTTGGGCGATGGTGTTACAGATAAGCGGATGCATTAGACGATAAGGCGTCAGCACTACACGATGGATATAAACGATAGGCGCAAGAGCTATGCGATATGCTGTGCACGAGATCGTTGAGAGCGAGATATTGCTAAATGATTGAGCTATATGATAGAGTGCTAGTGCTATTCGACGAGCGCAGGCACTAGATGATTACAACGAGAAAAAGCAAGAAGGTTGGTTGTTAAGCAAAAGCTAAAGATTCATTAGATGATGGAGCTAAGAGATGATGTGCAGGAGCTGCACGATGGACTAAATGATGGAGCGGTGCTGAGGCTTGTGTTACGCAATGCTGATGAGCTCACTCGGCAAGTGGCTATACCAAGAGGTGGTGAGACTTGAGTTAATAGAAGCTGGACGAATAAAGTTTCATGTAAAGAAAGTCTTATGCATGAGGAAGACAACTCAAGTAGGTGAGTGGCATGGAAATAGGTGAATGGCAAGGAAATAGGTGGTGGCAAAACATGGTGCAAACACTTCAAGAGTAGAAGGTGTCTTGCATTTGAAGGCCTTAAAAGATGAGAAGGATAGTTCCCTTTAGCCTATAAATACCACCACAAGATGTTTCTTCAATTCATAAGCAAAATCCTCTTCAAAGAACGTAAGGAAGAGTGTTAGAAGGAAGATTTGGAGTAGACCATACTTGGATCATGAAGGCCATGCATTGGTAGCAAGACCCTGTGTTGATCATGTAGTTCCAAGAGGAGGAGATGTTGTCAGATCGTGAAGTTTGGAAAGTAAGCATTAACTTGGGACGAGGAGTTCTCTCAGAATACTCATGCGTTTTGAAATGATTCTAAGCCATCTGAAATCTCTAAGAGTCTGGTTTCCAAGATAGGCTGTCGAAGAAGAAATCTCCAAGGAATTAGGCTAGAGAGTAAGGAGAAGGCAGAAGGGTCGAGCTGTTGGGTAAGCTTAGGCCAGTCTTGATGTTTTGAGAATTTTGGCCAAATCACGAGAAGTTTGGAGCTAATCTTTAAGGTAAGTTTCCTGAGACATTTTAGAGCATTTTTGTAGAAGGAAGTATTCTCGAAATAAGCTTGGAACTATGAGTAATCGGAGCTTAAATTTAAATCTGCACGAGAAAGATCAATGAACTTCTAAAGATGAAGATTCCTACCTAACCAAGGTGAGTGGTGCTTTCCCTTAAGTCTTAAAGCATATCTATTAGAGTAAATTGTATATGTTTATGTTATGAATGAGTATTTAGCATGAGAATAAGATTATGTAATCGGCTGGACAGGAGGTCAATAAACCTAGTTCCTGAGCCCAAGTGGAACCTCAAGGGATGGTAAGGGGACCGAGAGGTCTAGTTCTTGAGCTTGTGGGAAGGGACCTCGTATGGGATTGATTAGAGGGCCGACAAGCCTAGCTTTTGAGCCCATAAGCGGGGAGCTATGTGCACATAGGGAACAAAACGGGAACGCAAGAGAGGTAAGTGTTTATGATTAGCATCAGTTTAAATATCTATCATGCGTGTAAATATAGAGTAGATATCAACTCATTCAGTGATGTTTGAGTATTAACCTCATATAATAATTGATATGCTTGTTATTTTATGAGTTGAAATAGACTCTGGAAGTGCTTACCACTCACTGAGCTTTGTGAAGCTCATTCTTTTCTTTCATGTTTTTCTTCCCAGGTAGCGAATAGTGAGAAGTTCCAGGGTGCTGCTAAGGTCAAGGTCTGCCATAGCTACAGTCACACTTCCGGGATTTTAAGAGTTGTTGTTTGTAAACTTGTAGTTAAGTCTTGGAGTTGTATAAACATTACATTGTTGTAATAAAATTGGCTTAATCAATCAGTTGTTGTTTATTTCCTTGACTTCAAGTTTACTGAGGGTAAAAGAGTTCAGATATGGTAGTAGGTATCACAAAAAGGTGGTATCTGCGGTCCCTCACGCCTCTCCTCGGACTCAGGAGGCGGGCTCGGGCGGGGACTTTAAGTTGTGGAAAGAGTCAAGTTCGAAATGACATACTCAAAAGGAGCTTGAAAAGTGGATGTTGACTAGGTTGTGCCAAACTACTATAAAATTGCAGTGTTAATTTTTCTATCATTTTCCTATCTAAATTTGCAATTAATTTGTTAATAGATTTCATTGTATAGAATTTCTCACTACAATTTGTTTTTCAATTTGTTTATATTAATTTATTGATATTTTTAAAGCGAACATATTCATATAAAATTCTTGTTTAATCTCTTATTAGTTAAAAATATACTATTTTACTTAATTGGGTTCACTTAGTAAAAAAAAGTTTTAATTAGTTTTAAGAAACCCTATTCATCTTTTAAGATTGTGATAATAATCCTACACGAACATCCAGGTGTTGATTATGTTTTCTTATTTTAAATTATATCAGTCACATATTCTTATTGAATCAATTTTCGTCCATTAAGCTTAATCTTTATTTTGAACCATTCAATGGGTTATGTATTATTTTATGAGGAAAGCTTACCTGTAGGAGAGTCTACTACATGTGTATCTACAGACCCTCCACTTGGCACAATTTTATTGCACCACCAAATATATATATATATTTTTTTTTATAATTTTGTTGTTCCTAACATGAAACTAAACGGGTAAATGGGATTTGACTTGCGATTCGTTTTTTTTCCTTTTTCGTAACTTAATAAACTAAATCAAACTTTCCTAAAACAATCAAATCAAATATTACTATTATTTTATTTGGCAATTCTAATGTTTACTAAATCAAAATTTCCTAAAAAAATTAAATATTATTATTATTTCATTATTATATTTTAAAATTATGATCTAAAATTATCATAACTTAGATTTTGGAAAATTTTGTGTACACGTTTACTTCCCAGTAATTTTTCGATCATTCGATAATTGTCTCTTCCCGTTCGCAGATATCACCGCATCAATTATATCGATATTTATGAATTCCAAATCAAATATATTTAGTTAATTTAATATTAATTTTTTAATTAAAAAAATATTATAGAAAAAGATAGGCAAACAACATTCATAGTTGATTGAACAACGACGAATAGAGAAAATAGTAGTAGTAATAGTAAAAATCAAAAGTTGTGATTTGATATTTTTAAGTTAAAGTAAACAATAATAAATAAATCATTGTGATTCGATTTAATTTTTTTTCTTAAAGAAGGTTTGATTTAGTTTATTAAGACGAAAAAGAAAACAACAGAATCGCAAGTTAAATCCCATTTACCAGTTATGTTTTACATTAGAACAAAACAATTTTTAAAAAAATACTTGGTGGCCCAATAAAGCTGTGCCAAGTGGAGGGTCTGCAGATACACATGCAAACCCTCCTACAGGTAAGCTTTCCTCTTCTTTTATTTATTTTCAATGAAAGTTCTGATTTTTTTTTTTTTATTAATATTTAAAAATATTCCAGCAAAAGCAAGACAATAAATTTGGAAAGTAATGGGACATTTATTCTTTATGACAATCGAAAGTTACAGGAAAATTGATTGACGGAGATTCTATATAATTTAGTAAAAACAAAATAAACAAGGTTCCAACTTAGTGATTTTGATATTATACTAGTTTATATATATATATATATATATTATATAAAGAGGATAAAAGTTGAGGGGTCCCTTAGACTCGTACTAAATCTGTCCTTGGTTACATGATCACACTTTCTTTAAAACAAATAAATTTTTCGATGTGTTCAATCAAATATGAAGATTATTTAAAGAGACTGGTTATTTTGCTTATGAGAGAAAAGCAATGAAAATACCCCAAATAGTTTATTAGTGTACCGTTAATAAGTAAACATATATAACAGTTGTGACATCTACATTGTAGCGATTTCATTAAATAATTCTATGAAAGATAAAATTAAAAGTGAGCAATTTGAGTTTCAATATGTTAGTTGGTTTGAAGTGAAGTAAATGTAAGTAGATATGTACAATGTTGGGGAGAGTACATTAAGACAAACAACAAGTAGCTCTCCTTATTGATTGCAATCCTTAGATATATGTACTACTTGTATAGTAGCCTTGAGAAATTAAAGTAGACCTAACCTATAAATGTGGATCCATGTCCCCTTCTGCCTTTTTTTTTTTTTTTTTTTAAGTTAGTTATCAATCATAATTCCAATTCTTCCCTTCTTTGACTATTTCTGATTTATTCATTTTGCAAAATTATCTTCTTAGTTCACAAATTTTGAACAACATGTGTATTAGGTCTTTAAATTTTAAAAAATATGTTTTTGTAATTTTCAAGTTTATAAAATATGTTTATTTGGTTTCTGAGTTTTCAAAATGTACCTTTTCAATTATTGAATTTTTAAAAATAGGTTTGAAAGGTTCTTCAAGTATTTTTTTTGTTTGATTTTTTTAAATAATTAAATGATATTGAAAATTAGAAAAAAAAAATAGTTTTATACTGATGTGATTTTTAAAAATTATTCTTCTAATTTAAAATGTCATATAATTGTTGAAAATAATAGTATAAAGTTATTTGAGGGATTTTTTAAACTTAAGGACTACAAATGTAAATTTTGAAAACTCAAAGTCCAAATGGGTCTATTCTTATAAATTTGGAGACTAAAAATGTACACTTTTAAAACTTAAGGACCAAACACACATATTCTTCAAAATTTGAAGACGAAATGGATAATTTTTCCTATTATTTTTCTCCATATTATCATCTCTTATTGATCTTAGTATTCTCCCCTCTTAAAAAATAACTTAATATTATATATGTATATAGATAGTTCTTATCATTCATTACGTGACCTAACTAACTTGTGATAAAACACCACAACAACTATAGTTTCGTTCACTTGAGTTATGTTTTATTTGACAAAATAATCACTATTTAAGATAACCATTACATTTTTAGTTTTCTATTTTTGAAATTCATGTTTTTTTCCTCCTAAGTTTTCTACGTTTCTTAAATTTATCAAAGAAGAAATTGAATTATTAGTCAAATCCTAAAATCAGGAACAAAGATTTTGAAAACTACTTTTTTTTTTTTTTTTTTTTTAGTTTTAAAAAATTTGACAATTTTTTGGAATATTAATGAAATGTGAATAAAAAAACTTATAAGGGGTGAAAGTTGTGTTTATAAGCTTAATTTTAAAAAATCAAATAATTAATCCAATTTAGCCGTAAAATAGTTCCATCCAACCATGAAACAATTTAAAATGAATTTGGTGGATGGCATAATATACTCGAAGCTAAATTGCAAAAATACTTTTGTTACAACATAACTTAACTTTTCATGAACATTTTAAATCCATTACAAAAATGTTGGATAAAAAAATGAGATGAAATTTAAGATGGTGTGACAATAACCTAGAACGGACATGATTATGAGACAATAATTCCAAGTGGAAAATTTTATTGAAATGGAAGGCATATTGACATTTGGAAAGAGTTGGAAGTAGAGAGGAAGAGGAAGCATTTATATGCATATGTCATGCAAGTGATCTCAGTCTGATTCAACGAAAATTATTAAATGCAAAAGCGAGAGAGGGCATCAAATGGCACAAAGCAACGAGGCATGAGGTGCAGCAACCTTTCCACCAATCCACACCTCGCACTTCCCCCATGCCCATGTGATCTCCCTCACCCTCTTTTGCACCAAAATTGAGAGGGAGATTTCTCCACGCTCCTCACACGTGCCTTTGCTCGTCTCTACCATACACTCATACTTCGATTAATCTTATATGAATACACCTCGTTTAAAAATCAACTTATTTTATTCAATCTCTCTCTCTTACATCCAACATGAATTGGAAGTATGTGTGTTATTTTTTAGGGCACTGAGGCTTTCGGTAAATGGGATTTTCGGTGCATTCCAATTTAGTGTCAGTGCTCTCTTCCCTTCAACTGCCAACTCCCCAAAATTTATTCATCCACGTGCCAACCCAACCATTCATTTTCCAAAAACATTGTCCAACTCCAAATTAAACTTTCTTCCAACTATACTATTATTTTCCTTAAACTTTTATATATATATATATATATATATTTTAATGAAAGTGTGAGGTTGGAGAATCGAACTTCAAACCACGAGATCCATAGTATGAATAATATATCAGTTGGATTACGTTTTTATTGCTAAAAATTGGAATATGAGAAACAAAATTATTTCTAGACGCACCTTTGCATCAAAATCTAATAATCTAATAAAATTCTAAACCTAAATAATAAAATCCTTAACTTATATGTTCTTCTCTATTTTTTTTTTATGCTAAAAAGTCATTTGTAAAAAATCAATCACTTATAAAAATAAGTTCAAATTCACTTTAAAAACGGTATTCTTCTAGTTTTTAGATTTTCCTAAAATCAGGAAAAAAATTTAAATCCTTAGTTTTCAATTTAATATTTTAAAAAGACGAATTATTTTATATATTTATCTATTTCTCACCTAATCAAATCTATTTTTAATTTTTCATGAGTTAAATGCATCATTTTTTAAATAGAGTTATTTTCCTTAATATTTAAAAATTAATCTATAACAAACAAAATTTGTCAAATTAAACAATTATGTAAAAATTTAAATTACAAAAAAAAAAAATATAAAAAAAAGTTGATTAGAAGTCTATTTAGTTAATATATCTGAAATAAGATATTTTGTATTTATTTACCAAACACTCTAACCTACTTTTTCAAGTTTAAGCTGAAATTTGTCAATCGCTATTTTACTTCTTTTTACCGCTGATTTTTCCAAAAGCACAATTGTCGGCAATTATTTTAAAAGCTACAACAATCTCAAACGGAACCAAAATAGGTTGTCTTTTTTTTTTTCTTTCATCCTCTCTGTGGTTTTTCTTTTAGTTTGAATTGGAGCGAGAGCTCTAATACGGGAAATTCATTTTAGTATTTTCACCCCAATAGCAAATTAAAGAGTCAAAAACCCTCAACCAAAAAGTAAGGCAGATTTCATTTTTTCCCCAATTTTTGAGATATCCATTTACCCGATAATAAATTCTAATTATAAACTGTATTTACTAATTTCTAACATTCTCCAAACTATTGGGGCCAAAATTGTAATTTGATCTATTAAATTTTTGTTTGACATGTCGATATTTCTATCAATATTTTTCCATTTTTCTTGAGATTAACATCGACAAAAAGGATGATTCGATATTTTTATTATATTATAAAATAATTCATAAATAAATAAGAAAATTTCTCATCATGTTAATTTGTTTAAAAAAAACGTAAATTTTTTATTTATAAATATATTTCTTATTTTATAATATTTTTTATTAACATGGATATTTTATCGATATTCAATCCGACATATTTTTATAAGATAGAGATCATGATATTTCCATCCTAATGAATCAATCGAGGTCGATATTTTCTCAACTTGGATGTCATTATTTTCAAATATTCTACATCTTCAAAATTAAAAGCCTATTTTTAATGCAGAAAAGTTTTTATTTTGTGTCTGGGGCATGTCTTTTTTCTTTACCCTCTCAAAATATTTTATTTAATTTTTTTCTTTTTCAGAAAATTTGTATCCGGGACATGTTTTTCAGTTCTTTATAGAAGGTTTAAAAAATTTGCTTGTGCATGTATATATATTCTTTAAGAGACATTGTTAATTAAAATATTTGTGTATTTCGTTACATGTTTTTAAGTGATTTTATTTTATACATTTGGTTGTGGTTTTGAAAATATTAAAATCATTTTTATCATATTCAAAGTCATTTCAATAATCAAAATTAATTTAATGTTTGATTTTAGATAAAAAAAAAAAAAACCCCTGTCTAATAGAAAAACTTTTAGAAATAATTTTAAAATATTTAAAAATATGATTTTAACTATTTCATAATTACTCTACTTATGAATCATTTTACACGTGTTGAACTATCATAATGTGGTTGATAAACAATCACTTATAACATCATTTTTTTATAATTGACTCTTTTTTTCTAAAAAAAAATATTTGTTTTGATGTCAAATTATTTTTTTAAAAAAGTGTCATTTATAGATTACTATAGATTACTATGTTCCACAATATTATTTTTCATTAAAAAAAAAAAACCTTTTAACCATTCATTAATCATGTATAGGATAATGCAAAATACAATCTAAATACATATTTTAGAGTGATTTAAAAATATTTTAAAGAATTGTTGTGATATTTAAAATCACTCTTAAATATATCTTTATTCACTCAAAATCAATTAAAAGTTAAACTTTACATTTTTAAAGGCAGTTTTCATACCATTAAATTAATTTGATTAATAAAAGTATTTTATAGGTAATTTAAACATATAAAAATAATTTTAACTATCTTATCATCACTCCTAAAGATTTTCATAAATTAAGCAAAATTTCATTGATATATTGTAAGTCAACTCAAAATGCCAACAATAATACAATCTTTTGAGTAGATTTGTATAGAAACAATATTATCAATTTTTTGATGTGTTAGATTTCCCTTTCCCTTCTCTCTCTTTGCTCTCTTTTGAAAAAACTTTAACATGATTTCTTTTATGTTATGTTTTTTGAAAAGGAAAATCATTGAAAAGAATTATAAAAAAAAAATAAAAATAAGACAAACCATATTAATGTAATATTTTGGAAAGTTGTTATATATTTATTTGGAGGGGCCATGGCCCCTAGTGGCCATATTTAATTTCAACGATGGCTTTACAAAATTATCACATACATTGAATCCAAATATGTTTTACGTATCGATCTCCAATCAAAATTATTATTGTAGATTTTGGAATCCATAATTTTGAATAATCGAGTTTTTTCAGCACATGGAAAAGAGTTCTTGAAAAAATAAATTCCAAGAAATTGATGTCAATGTATAATCTGAAACATACAAACAAATATGTCAGTAACTGAAACATATGTTGTTCGAATCTCCTTACTTCTATTTTATTTTTTAAAAAAAGTTTCAAAAATCATCTGTGATTGTTCTAAAAAAAAAAAGTAATTTTTCTTCCTAATATAAACATACCATACACGTACCATACGTAATTTTCACTTCTATGAAACTCTAGCCAACAGTCTTTGCATTCATTTTACATTTAAAAAGATATTGCTATAAGCCTTGTTATTAAACTCAAGTATAGGTTAGTTGAGTTGGTACTTTGATTTATGACAGTTTAATCAGTTATGTTATGTTATATATTATTGTTTGGTTTTAGTGCAATTTACTGCTTTTTTTCAATATATTTTTGTACTTTTGGATCATTATAGACATCAATATGAATATACTTTTTATCTTCCATCTTTGTCTAATAAATTATTAAAAAATTAGTAATTAATATTGCGATTGTTTTTCCATCACTCTCCACCTAAATAATAGCTTTTGGTTTTTAATGCAAAAAGGGGGTGGGGGCATTGTGAAAACAACTTAAATATCCTATCTACTTATTACCAAGATAATGAATGAATAATTATGGCCAAAAAACTCATTATACCCTGACAACATTGTTGGATTTGGTAGCCTTTACATATCTTATCCTTCCAATGTCTTTTCACACTTCATTATATATTTGGTTAGAATTTGATGCATGTTGTGAAATTAGGAGTACAACAGAAAAACGAATATTGGGAAAATATTATATAATAATAAATAAAAAATATAATAACTAAAATTATGAAAATTGAGTGGAATTTTGAGGTGGATTTTTCACCAATGTGTGTTGTTTCAAAATCCATCATAGGTCATTATTTATAGATAAAATGGTAAGTAAGATGTGATATACTTTGGATACTATGCATAAGTGGTTGAATGAAGCATGGACAACATATGTGGTAATGAAAAAATGACATCTGGCATTAGACACTAAGCATGGACATCTAACACCTATTACTCCATTTTAGATGTCCATTATAAATATATGAAATATGTCTCGTTAAAATCTTACTAAAAATAACCAAATGAGAACAAAACTCTAGTAAAAGAAAAAGAGTACATAATTCATATAATCTAATAATCCTAAAAGAATATAATATATTTGTTCCCCCTAATGGAAACATCACTTGAGAGCTTTGAATCGTCGCGTTCCAATGTTGTGTACCAATTTCTCAAAGGTTATGGTAGGTAATGCCTTTGTAAATAAGTCGGTCAAGTTATCCTTCGAACAAATTTGTTGTACAGTGATGTCACATTTTCTTCGAGATTATGACTGTAAAAAAGGTTTTGGTGAAATATGTTTTGTTCTATCTTCTTTAATATATTCTCCTTTGATTTGGACTATACATGTTATGTTATCTTTGTATAATATCGTTGGAAGATTTTATTAGAGGACAAGCTACATGTTTCATCAATGTGTTGAATCACTGATCTTAACCATACACATTCTCAACTAACCTTATGAATTACAATAATTTCAGCATGATTTGAGGAAGTGGTCGTTATAGTCTGTTTCACTGATCATCAAGATATAACAGTTCCTCCACATGTGAATAAATAACCTGTTTGACATCTAGCTTTGTGTGGATCAGATGAATGTTCAAAATTTGCATAACCAAAATTTGATTTATTTGAATAAAAAAAACTCATATTGATCGTTCCTTGGAGATAACGAAGTATATGTTTAATTCCATTCCAATGTCTTTTTGTTGGAGAAGAGCTATATCTAGCTAATAAATTTATTAAAAATGCAATATCTGGTCTTGTATTATTAGTAAGATACATAAGCGCACCAATTACACTAAATATGTACTTCAGAACTAAAAAGTTCTTCGTTATTATCTTGAGGTCGAAATATATATTTCTTCACATCTAGTGAGCAAATTTCCATTGGAATGTTCAATGGATGTATTCTGTCCATATAAAATATTTTAAAAACTTTTCTTATATAAGTTGACTGATGAACAAATATCTCATCTATTAAATATGCTTAATATGCAAACAAAGGAAAATTTTTATTTTTCTGAGATCTTCTATCTCAAATTCTTTCTTAAGATATGTTATTGCCTTTGAAAACTTTTTAAGAGTCCCAATTATATTTAAGTTATCAACATTACAATTATAATAGCAAATTCTAATTGTAATTTCTTTATAAAAATACATGGACATATTAGATTATTTTGATATCCTTCTTTCAACAAATATTCATTCAGGCGATTGTACCACATCCGTCCTGATTGTTTCAATCTATATGGTGATCTCTGTAACTTTATTGTATACAATTCTCGGGAATTTAATTTATATATTTCAGATACCTTAAATTCTTATGAGATTCTCATATAAATATCATTATCAAGAGATTCATATAAATATGTTGTGACTACATCCATAAGATGTATTTCATACATAGTCAGACTAATTAAATATTTTAGTGTAATTGCATCTACCACCAGAGAATATGACTCCTCATAATCAATACTAGCTCTTTGTAAAAAAAATTTGTGCAACTAGTCTTGCTTTATATCTTGTGACCACATTATTTTCATTTCTTTTTCTCATAAATACCCATTTGAATACCACAGATTTGACACATTCTGGTGTTTAAATTAATGGTCCAAAAACCTGACGTTTTGAAAGTGAGTTTAATTTTGCTTCGATTGCTTCTTTCCACTGAAGCCATCTTTTCTATATTGACATTCTTCAAAAGATTTTGGTTCATGATCCTCATTTTTAGATAAAATATCAAGAGCAACATTATACATAGAAATGTTGTCAATAACTACATTAGTTCGATTCCATCTTTTTCCTGTCATGACATAGTTTATTGAAATCTCATTATTATCTTTAGGCATTTCATCTTCCTCACTAGTCATGTCAAGGATTTCTTCATAGGTATTTACATCTTTAACCAAGTCTTTTTTTTTTATTAATTATTTTTCTTTTTTAAGGATTTTTATCTTTGGAACCCACTGGTCTACCGTGCTTTTGGCGTATTCCAGATTCATTAGTGACAACTTGCTGTGTTGGGATTGAAGGAATGATGAATTTCCGCAGCGGAAGAGGATCGTCCCAATTTTATAATTTTTCACATAATTGAAATTTACAAAACAAAAAACATTTATGCATTATAATAAAAAAAATTATAGCATGCTGAGGAGGGAATTAGAAAGAACAACTTACCCTTGAAACTGATAATCTTCATACAATCCCTCAATCCGATCATGAAACTTCGATCTCCAAAGATGAAATCATAAATGGCCACCACCAAGAGGTCAACCTCTGTAATCTCTTGGAATAAAAGTTTAGGAGTTGTGGACTCTGAATTTTGAGAAGGGGAAGAAAATTTGAGAGGGAGAAGAAAACTTTTTCTTCTTGTTTGTGTTCTTAGGAGGTTTTTCAAAGAGAAAAAATAGATTGCTTCTGAACTCCACATACCTTCTTCCACACGATAGATGGAGAGAAAATGAAGGGGAATGACTTGTAACTCCCTCCCTTTAATTTTAAAATTTAATTAAATTAATAATAATCATATATATAATAACTAATTTATTATATATATAACTATATGTTATATCAAATATAACACATAACCTATAGTTATTATATTGTATCAAATACAATATAACCTATAGTTTTATTTCTCTCAATAATACATGACATTTAATATAAATCATATTTATACTTTTAATTATATGAATCCCATCCATATAATTAGTATTTGTATCATATTCAGATATTTAATTCCTCTCAAAATAAACTTTATATTATAATGTATCAAATACATTATATTAATTATATCACTTATAATTAATTTAATTAATTATATCATATATAATTAATTCCACAATTAATTTGAACAATTCAAATTAATCCAAAAAAAATTCTCAATAATTTCTATTAAGCGACAGAGGGGACCTTATGAACATATAGATTGAAGCTCCAATAGTACTTGGATAATTAATTAAATTCTTTAACTAAATTACCCGATATCCATTAACTACCTGTCACTCTACAAAAGACCGACAACTGCATTCTTCACACTATAGATATATTTATGTATCCATTGAATATAACCAGTCAACAGTGCAATGATCTTTCAGAAATTGCTCATAAGTACAATTGGGCCAAAATTACCGTTTTGCCCCTGTAATTACATCTAACTCCTTAAGTATCACTAGTCCCTCTAATGAACAGTAAGCAATAGTCCAACTATAATTAAATCCCTCTCGAGCCAAGAAAGGGTGTGACCACAATATTGAAGCCCAAAAATCTATCTTTAAGGGAACAATTTATTTACTTAACCCGACATCAAGGAATGAGTGAATTTCATCTTATATAGTTGTGTTCCTAGCTCCCCAATTAGATAAATCCCCAAAATGGTAGGCATATTGAGTTGGCGATTTGGCTATTCTCACCCATGCAAATCAAAGGATCGCCTTCATAAGCAGGAGTTCACAACTCACTCAAGATTCAAGTCATGTCACTATGGTCATCCTGGTGAAATGTAAGTCTATATTATTAATGGCGTTATATAATGAGACCAATCATTTTGTGGTCCGGTCTTATACAAACTCTTTATATAAGATACCCCCGTTGACATGTCTCTACATGAATGATCAGGATAAAGTCATTTATAACACTTTACAACACTTGTAACATCTACAAAGCAGGTTGTATCCGTAGTATTACCAAGTAGGTACCCAGCCTTATCCAGGTACCACATACCATTTAGGTTATCATTTAAATATGATCCACCTGTATATCTCTACCTACATGTTTAAATTACATAAAATAACATCTGAGTGTATGCTCGTAAACTAAAAATTATTTTATTAATAACAATTTATTTATATAGGGTTTACAAACTACGAGAATATAAGAGAGATTTAGGACACCAATCCCAACAGGGATATCAATTTTCGATGGAACATTTGCAACTGGTATATGTGGCATAGTTATTTTTTTTTGCATCTATAAATAAATCTGATAATTAATTTGTTATATTTTGCAAATGAATTATTTTCTAAATTTCCAAGTTCACATTGATCTGTACGGGGATCTAAATGGGACAATAACGATGCATTCTATGTAATTTCTTTTTCCAACTTCTTAATTCCTCCCCCTAATGTTGGAAAATTTGTCTCATCAAAATGACAATTAGCAAATCGTGCAGTAAATACATCACTCGTCAGAGGTTCAAGATATTTGATAATTGATGGGGAATCATATCCAACATATATTCCTAACCTTTTTTGAGGACACATCTTATTACATTGTGATAGAACAATTGGAACATATACCCCACATCCAAAAATTCTCAAATAGAAAATATTTGGCTCATGGCCATAAGCTAATTGTTATGGCGAGTACTTATGATAAGCTACTGGCCTAATGCGTACAAGTGACGCTACATTCAAAATAGCATATCCCCATACAGATGTAGGAAGTTTAGCTCTTATAAGCAATGGTCTTGCAATTAGTTGCAAACGTTTTGTAAATTATTCTGCTAAACCATTTTGTATATGGACATGAGCTATAGGATGTTCAACCCTTATCCCAATTGACATACAACAATTATCAAAAGCTTGGGATGTAAATTCGCCAGCGTTTTCAAGATAAATGGTCTTAATCTTATAATCAGAAAATTATGCTCTTAACTTAATTTTCGAGTAAGTAATCTTACAAATGCAAGATTTCAACTTGATAACAAGCATACGTGTAACCATCTACTGGATGAGTCTATTAATACCATAAATATCTAAATGGTCCACTTGGTGGGTTAATATATCCACATATATCACTATGAATTCGTTTAAAAATACAGGTGATTCAGTCTCCACTTTGACTGGTGATGGCCTAAAAGATTAATTTTCCTCGGGAGCAAGCATCATATGATAATTCATTAGATTGAATAATATTTTGGTTCTTCAATGGGTGTACATTTGAATTCTCAATAATTATTCACATCATTATAGATCGTGGATGATCAAATCTGTCATGTCAAATTGTAAATATGTATGTGAATTTCAGGTTCATTGTTGCATATGTTTCAATTATCACTACAAGAAATAATTGATATAATAGTTAATGAAAAAGCTATAATTGACCTTTTATAGTCTTTTTCAAAAACCCTAACAACCCATGTTATTAAAAGTCTGAGACTTTTTATAGTATTTTTGTAGAGTTATAATGGGTGCTATAATAGAGTATGAAGATTTAACTTATATATGTTGCTACAAAAAAAAATTTATAACGTTTTTTACTAAAGCTATATTATGTTTATATAGCTAATATTATGTGCTATCTTTAACATATAATAGCCTTTTCTCAACGCTATAGTATAGTATTTATAGCTGTAATTGTATGCTATGACAAATGTTACTTACTCTTTTATAATTACTATTATTATTATAACAACCTTTTGATAGCATTTCATTTTTGTTATATAAATCTTTCATAGCTTTAACTTAAGCCTATTGAAGAAGTAACTTTTTTCTCAAAAATATGTTTTCAATTCCTTAGATTTTGATAAATTTTAGTTCAAGTCAATTTTAGATAAAATTTACACACATAAAATACTTCATAGCACAATAAATACTAATAACTTCAATTCATAATCTATTAAAATTACAAAATAAAGAATTCAATAATTTCCTCGAACAAAGTTGTCGTCTAAATGATACGTGCTAGATAAAGTATTTAGTGAATGTATCGACAACAAAAGTTAGCTCTCAAAATACAAACTTCACCAAGTGTTCAAGATTATATTATCATGTAGGTCATCATTGGTTCTTTTTTCCTCTAGTAAGACATCATTTCATTCACCTACAAAAATTATAATATATATATATACATCAATATATTATTTTGTAGAAACCAATAATAGTGAATATTGAGCAAATATAAAAAAGTGTTTAATAAATATAGATAAATAAACTTATTAAATAACACACCAATGATCACTTTATCAGATGGCCATGCAACTGCACTCCTCATAGCTTCTTAATACACGTCATTTCTAATGTATGCCTCTACAAATGTATGTTAGGTTTCTTTGAACAATTTTTAAATCCACATATTTTATTCTCTATTTCTACGTCAAGGATATACATATATACATAAAAGAAGAAGAGGAAGAATTCAATTTAAAATAAGAGATCTAAAAATTCAGGACTCAGACAGACACCACAACCATAGGGCCTCGGTAGACTTCAGGTCATTATTTTCATCTCTTGTCAATCATTACATCAATACACTCCCAACAACAATATTTGGTTCCAAAATTGGAAAGATTAAATCTCTGCACAATAGCTAAAATAAAAAAGACTTGAGTCCCAAAGTCGTAAACAAGCCCAAAGATAACAACTAACTAAGCCTAATAATAATGGGGCTTGAACCACTATGGAACATATAAAATTATAGTTTAGTAGACTTGAGTCTCAACACACACCCTAACAACACATTAAACTTTGTAAACATTCATAAATACACAAGAACTTTGAGTTCAAGGACAAGACGGGTGTAATGAAACTCTACCCACCCCCCACGACAAACATAGAACCTCCCGAACATCAAAAACGCACAAAACACCTCAAGAATGACCAACATACATAAAACTCAAATTTGTCCCCAAAATGGTTTAACCCAATCTCAACCCCCCCCCCCCCTCCAGCACAACACATTAAACTTCGTAAGAATTCATAAATACATAAGAACTCCGAGTTCAAGACAAGACGGGTGTAATGAAACTCTACCCACCCCCCACAACAAATATGGAACCTCCCGAACATCAAAAACACACAAAACACCTCAAGAATGACCACATAAAACTCAAATTTGTCCCCAAATGGTTTAACCCAATCTCAACCCCCCCTCCCACCACAACACATTAAACTTGTAAACATTATTAGAACTCCAAGTTTAAGGACAAGACGGGTGTAATGAAACTCTACCCACCCCCCACGACAAACATGGAACCTCCCAAACATAAAAAACACACAAAAAACGCCTTAAGAATGACCAACACATATAAAACTTAAATTTGTCCGCAAAATGGTTTAACCTAATCTCAATCCCTCCCACCCTCCCCCCCCCCTTCCTCCACCACAACACATTAAACTTCTTGAGGCGAATAAAATATGAAATAATGATTTGTACACACATTTGAATACATTAAACTTCTTGCAAAATTGACGAGATCTTAACAAAAGCAAATACAATATGTACACACATTTGAATGGGCATGATTTGTACAAAATGATGTGAAATAATGATTTAAATAAATATACAAGATAAAATAAAATGAGAAGATTACCGGCGGCGGCGGTGGCTGAATAAGACGAGGAGACAACGGCGGCGGCGGGTAGTTGATTGCAGCTACTGATTAAAGAGAGAAACAACGGCGGCGGCGGAAAAATGGGGGAAAATGGGAGAGGGAGGGAAAGGAGAGGCAGCGTGGTGAGAGGCAGCGGTAGTGGTAAAAGGATGGGAAAATAGGGAGAAGGAGGGAGAATAGTGGAGAAAAATGAGAAAAATGGGAGAAGAAGTGGTGGTGAGGGGAAAATTGGAGAGGGAGAGGCGAAAGAAAGGGGGAAGATGGGAAAGAAGTAGGGGTGGCGCCGGAATGGGTTAGGGTTTTGGGAAAGTGGGGGAAAATGGGGGAGATGGGGAAGAAGGGGTCTGGTTTAAACCAAACCCCTCTCCCAACGCCGCTCGACGGGCGTCGGAAGAGCTATCGGGAGTTCCCCGAGAACTCTCGACGACTAACAAACGGCGTCAGGAGTTCCCAAGGAACTCCCAACGGACCTTTACGGTGTCGGGAGAGACGGTCTCTCCCGATGACCCAACTCCCGGTGCTCTATTTAGGCATCGGGAGAACTCATTTTTCTTGTAGGGAAGTGTTAAAAATGGAACTAATGCAAAAATGGAAATCAAAGAAAACGCAATGTTGTTACCTCAATAAAATGGCCAACAACTTGATCCCATTGTGGTTCAACCCTTATTATAAAAAATACAATAGATTCACCATGTGAAAATCAAAACATTATAAGAGTTTGCGATGAATTTCAGGAGAGGTATTTTTCAGTAAATCATTCATGGCTTGATTATATTTCATTTCTCTTAATTAGTCAACCCTTTTTTCCCTTCCATTCTTTTTTTCCCTAAAAAATTATCACAAAAACCCATTAGATCTTAAATTTCAAGATCATTTTAGAAGCAATACTACATTTTAGAAGCTGACAAAGCCAATTCTAGTAAGACCATGTTCTAATCTTACATGTTGAGTGCCCATTAGAAAAGAAAATGACAGCCAATTCTAGTAAGATAATGATTTGATTTTCTTTTTCCTTCGTTTTAATTTCATCCTTTAGCAATCACAAACAAAATAAATAATAGAGTAACCTTTTGAGAAATCAACATTTACCAAATAAACAATTTTCTAAAACAAAAGGATAACACATAAATTTTAGTCATAACAATGACCAATTAGAAGTTACCTCAGCTGAAACCCTCTCCATATTAGTAACAATCACACAGTCATTGGACTTCATCTCATAATCCTTATTCGACAACAAATGGTTGTTGCCTTAATTAGCGCACTTTGTATACTTATTTTGCATAATTTCTTGTCAGTCATGTACAACATGTTGAGATTGGTGTCCTAATTCTCTCAGAATCTCGTTGTTTTGTAAAGATACATATTGTTTAATGAATAAATAATTGTTATTTAATTCTAGCATTTACTCATATCCGATAAACAAAGCTCCTTGGTTATCTTATGTAAACTTAAGCATGTATATGTGATATACAAGTAGATCATGTCTTAAGTGATAACCTCAATAGGTCTGTAATATAAGGATTAAGGTGGGATACCTAATCCTGGTGACACTATGGATACGGCTCGCATTTTAGAGGTTTGCAAGTGTTGAAAACTACTATAGATGGTAGATCCAGACCATTCATGTGGAGACGTGCGAGCGAGGGTGTTCTATACAAAGAGTTTGTATAATATCTGGACCATGAGATGACTCGACTCTGTATATAACATCGTTGATACTAGATACTTACATCTCACCTAAACGACCATAGATGACATGACTTCAATCCTAAGTGTTTTGGGAACTTCTGCCTTTGAGGGCAGTCATTTGATTAGTATGGGTGAGAGTGGTTAGATTACCAACCCAACATGCCTACCTTTTTGGGGACTTGTCTGATCTGGGAGCTGGGAACTCAATCCACAAGATGGAATTCACTTTTTTCCCGAAGCAGGGATAAGTAGAGAGATTGCTTCCTTAAGGGCTGATTCCGAGGTTTGAACATAGTGGCCACAACTTCTTTTGGAAGAGATGACTCAATTATAGTATGACTATGACTTATGTTCATTATAGGGATCAGTGGTACTTAAAGAGTTAGATTAACTACAAGGACATAATGGTTATTGGCCCAACTGTACTTACGAGCAATCTGTGAAGGGTTGTCGCACTTTTGATTGGTTAAGATGAACACATAATATATTTGTGGTAAGGAGAGTTCAACTATCGGTCTTTAGTGGAGTGTCTGGCAGTTAACGGATGGTAGATCCCATGACTAAAGAGTTTAGTCAGTTATTCACGTACTGTTAAAGCTTCAAGCTATAGGTTAGAGCTTCAAGCTATAGGTCAATAAGGTCCCCTTGATAGCTCAATGGATTCAGTTGAGGATCAGTTTTTTGTGTTAATTTGAAATGTTCAAATTGACAAAAGGTATTTTGATTATACGTGATATCATCAGTATGATGTATGAGATACATCTAGTGGAGGATTAATGTAAATGAGGTACGATGGAATAGAAAAAGAACTATCGTTTATATGTTTCATGAGATGAAATATTAAAACTATTGGTTATAAATATAGTATGATAAGTTGGTTATCATTTATATTTATAATAATATAAATTATTGGATAATTAAATCTTTTTCCTCTTTACCAATTGAGTGGGAGGTTATTGGTGGTTCATGATAACCATGAGATAAAAGAAAATTTGTTTTCTTAATTTTAGTAAGCATTAAAAAAGTTTTGACAAAAAGTGTTTTGAGATTTCTCTCGCAAAAAGAAAACTCATGGAGCTTATCAAGTAAATATAGATTTACTAAGCAACGGCTTGTTTTAGTAAACGATCGTGTAGTGTTTTGTAAGCAGTAGACATGGTTCTAAACGATGAGCTAAACGATCGCTTAGCTTTTGCTAAACAATTTGGCATCGACCTATACGATAGGTTTCTGTCTTTTCCCACTTGCCCATGATCGGTGTTTCCTCCTTCGTCTACCTCATTCCAACTCCACACAGAGCCCACCCTCTGGATTCTCACACCGAGAATACCAAAGTAACCTTCTTAGTGGTGTCTTACTCAACACGACAACGTCGAGGTTCTGTGGAGGTTGTTCGTGCTGTTGGGGAGTTCGTGACCGAGGCGATCGCAGAGGTCTAGTGAGCAATGTTCGTGCTGCAGAGCGGTCTTGTTGAGTATTCAAAGTTGCTGTGTTTGAGCATTCGTGAGCAAGGAGTATGAAGACGAGTCGACAAATGTTCGTAGTTTTTTCTCCTTGTTTCTTGTTGTATCATGCTGTAATGTCCATATTGATAGCATAACTATATGTTTTGTTTATGACTGTAATTTGTAATGTTCATTCATGATTGTAATTTGGAATGATCTATTCCGCTGCTCATGAAAATCCTCGGATTCGATTTCCTTCACAACATATATAGTGAACTTGTACTTCTGAAAATTCAAGGAAATAAGAATTGAGTTTTATCTAACAAGCAATTCGAATGGCTTAAAACTCTTATTATCAATGCATCTTTTGAATTGAGAAAAAAAAATGGTGGGGAAATGATAGTACCGAAAATGTGCTATTTTCCTCTTCTTAATTCTAGGTTTTTACTATGTTTAGTGTGTTTATTTGATGATTTTGTAGGTATTGAACATCATGGAGGTAGAATCAGTCATTACGAGCTATTTGGGGTTAATTTGGAGCGATTATGAGCTAACTTGAGCAACCGAGCTTCAAAGGGACGTGAATGGACAAAAACACTCCTGGACGGAGCATTGCAATGCTCAAACGAGCGTTGTGCAATGCTATAAGGCAATAGAAACCTATTTTGGGCAAAACAGGACAGCGTTGTAATGCTACGAATATTATGAAGAACGTGCGCGCAAGGCAATGTTGCGACGTTGCGACCAACCCCTATATATATGTTTCTTCCCTTTAGGTCAAAAATATGTGCCACCTTCGACCTCCAGCTGAATTTTCCCTCTCTTTTCTCTTTCACTTTGTATTTTGGGCATTTCTTTAGTAATTTATCGAGTAGATGTCAGATTGTAGCTTCTCACCCTCCATGGGAAGGTAAGATTTTGGTTTCTTAGTTTAGGGATTCGAAGGAACTCGATGTAATTTTGTGCGATCTCAAATTATTTATGTATACAAACTTGTCTATGGATTTTGTGATCCAAATTTATATTTATGAATTGCATGAATTTAATTGTTGATTGCCGCCCAATAATTTAGTTGTGTGATTCTAATGCTTTGTGATTACCTTGTGATATTTGACACATATTTATAAGTTAATCTCATTGGAAGCAATAAGTTAATTACGCAAAAAGGACTGCTCCTAGCCTAGAGAAAAACTGAATTGATTGTTTAATTAGACGTTGGAAATTAAATACTCATCTTAGCGTAATACCTAAAACTTAATGTGATTCGTTAATTTGTATGGAGCGGATTCATTTTCTGTGCATTTTAATTAATTAGATAATTAGGACCATTGGTTGGGATTCTAATCAATTGAACTAAGCATAAACAAGAAGTTTAAGTCATAAATTGAGTCAATGATCTAAATTACATTGGATAAATCCATTTCTCTAAGCTAATATATCTCGATTAATTGCACTTCTACCTTTTACTTTCTTGAACTTTATTTCATGCACTTTCAATTATCAATCCATATCAACTCCCCTTCATTTATCACTTTAACCAAAAACGAGTTTCTATGAACTAATCTTCTACGCTTCCTTGAGGTTCGATCCTGGACTTGTCGCTTGTAGTTCAAGTTAGTATAAGTAGTTATTTCGATGATTTATAAATATTATTTGCATAGGCACTGATTTACAAGCGACGGTAAACTCGACGCCAACTAGGAAAGTGAAACCCTAGAGTAAATATTTATAGAAGAAAGTATGGAAAGATGTAGTGGGATTATCTCAAACAAAAATTATACTTTCTTTTTCTTTTTCAATTCTACGACTCTTATAACGAGTGGTGGGTTGTAATCTATTAGTCAAGATTTGAAGCATAAATCATAGTATTTTTCAAATATAGAATATAATTTACGTTTGAGGTTTCCAATTATAGAGATGGTAGAACTTCAGCTGAAACAAAAAATACAAAGAGCAAACATCATTGACTAAATCAAGCAAATGGTCAAACTCCAATAGACCAAATACAAAATACACAAAGTTTAATTGTTGGTCAACAGAACTTACTCAGGAAAACTTATATCATTTACAAATCCAAAAGGAAAAGAAAATGTGAAGGACCAAAAAAGATAATGATGCACACAAAGACTAATCATTCCCAGCCATATCATTCTTTGAATCAAGACTTCTCCATGAGAGGATCATTTTTCAAAGTGAATTAAGATAACAGTAAACATAACATAGAATTGAAGTAGAATGACTCAACTTGTTAAAAATAGAAAAAATAATTAAGAAGAAAAGATATCAAACGACAAAAAGAAGAAACAAAAGAATGTGAAAGGCATACATTAGCAGTTTGCACATGTTGTGGTACATACTCATTCTTAGCTGAGACTTTTATTTCTATTTTGACAATTGTTAGCACATCTGGTCACTCAACGGCAGCCTATCATTCTCCTCCATCAACAGCTAGTTTATGCTTGTTAATTTACTATTTAGTGACTACAAACAAGAGAGGCCATTTCTCTTTGTTTCTCTCTACACCTACAAGACCAACCAAACACCATCAACATTCTAAATCTTAAACGAACACAATATCCCAACTTTACCAACAAAGAAGAATTTACAGTAACCATAATGTATTCATAAATGGAAAAACTCTGAATCAACCATTTTGAAAAGGAAAAAAATATAAGAAAAAGAACCCCATCAAGTTGCTATTACTTGTCATTCTGGAACCATCTCTTTGAATTTTTTTTTTTTTTTTTTTGGCAAAAAAACAAAAACAACAACAGACGAAGAAAAATCTATAAATAAAATAACTATCAATTGTCAAAATCAAAGGCTCATTTTATCATATGAAATTCAATGCATCTTAAATCTTTCATAATGAGTACTAAAGAAACCATATTGGAGTTGAATTTGAGAGATTGATAATATAGTAAGAAAACTACTCTAGAGCACGTTAATCAAGTTCAACAATATCTAATCGAAACTTTATCAACTACTCCTTATCGCATACAAACAGAAAAATTCAAGTAGAACCAAATCAATCTCTCTAAAATCCTTTAGGTTCACTCCCTTTGAGAACAATAATGGTTTACCTTATCAAACTTGGTGACGCTCTTCAAATCCATCTTAGTAGCATCTCGGAGAGTAACAACATCACCCCTTGAAACATGACAAATGAAGTTTTACAACCCATTTCATAATTTTGTTAACTAAAAGTGCACTGATAAGCAAATTAAAATTAAAAAACTATATCTAAATTCCACTTACCTCATTGAAAAACCCTAAAAGTCGACTCTGTAACTCCTCCTCCAAGAAACTCTAATCTCGCTTTCTTTGTGTTTATGAGAAGGAAGTGATGATGATGAGTTCCAATAATATTGTAAATTCGATCTCCATGTGAGGATAATCTTTCATTCATTCATTTGTTTCTAAGAACCTTCCTTAAGAAAGTTAAAAAAATCACCTCTGAAAACCATAACCAATGCATAATCGTCTCTGGAATCAAACTCGCAGCCATCCTCTCCTGAAAATTAAAGTTGCAACCACTCTCCCCTGAAAATCTAAGCTAACGTCATAGCCTTCCACAACTCCGCAACCTTCTAAAATCGAAAATGAAACCTTACCTTGTGGCTATTATTGTAGTGGAGAAGCTCAGATGTAGTGAGAAGAAATGAGAATCTGAGGAAGTCGAGTATGAAGAAAAAGAGAGAATAAAAGAATTAGGGAATGAGGGAAGTCGCTTACACATTTTTTCTATAAAATTTAAGTGTGCGTCCTTAGATTTTATCAAAACAAATTCCCCCGTTTTTCTCCCTTCTTTATTATAGCCTATTTCATTACAAACTAGATTAAAATGCTATAAAAAGGTTTATTTATTGTAGTATATTCGTATATGAGTATAATATAATCCATAAGATAAAGTAGGCAACTTTTCCAATATACGTTTTTCATTTGAGACAATAGAGATAATATATAGATACTCCACATTATTCTTACTATCAAACTCAATATGATAACCATTGCAACATATATCTTTAAAACTTGGAAGATTTCTCTTTTATTGACTAAAGAACAATGTATTGTCAATTGTAAATTTTGTTTCTTATGACAAAATAATATTTGCTTTTCCAAACCCTTCAATTAGGTTTGCAAAACTTGATATTGTATTCACTTTTGTTTCCAGCATTGTCAGTTTGAAAAAAATATTTTCTACTTGTAAGTATTGTATGTGTAGTTGTACTATTTGCTACACATAAAGCTTCTTTACTCATTTTTTAATCACCCAACATATGAAAATGATCAATGTTTCTTCATTAAAAAAATAATTACAATAAGAAAAACAATATTTAGAATATACAAAGGTTAACGTTTACTAAAAAAAAATGTGAAGATAGATTAAGAAAAGCAACATTAAGTCTAGATATTCTTAAAGTAATAAAAAAAACAATTATTGTTCCATCAACTATGTCAATCTTCTCTTCAGGAGATTCAAAGAAGTCCACCACATCCAAATTTGTCATATGCGATGGGTTAAATATATCATTATTCTAGTATGCAAATTTTGCTTCCATTCTTTTTTCCTTTAAGGAGCACTAGAAGAAATTCAGGCTTTACCGACATTAAAGATAGTGTTATTAAAACCCTTTAATGTCAATTGCATTTAATGTCAATTTTAAACGGACATTAAAGAGCCTCAATAACATAGCCTTCAATGTCGGTTGCAACCGACATTAAAGACCTTCAGTGAAATTTTCAACCGACATTAAAGACCTCAGTGAAATTTTCAACCGACATTAAAGACCTCAGTGAAATTTCCAACCGACATTAAAGCCTCTATAATTATTAACCGACATTGAAGCCCAAATCTATCCCTTTTTTTAAAAAATTTCGTTGCCGAATCCATTTTTTTTATCAAAAAATATAACATGACACATCATCATTGAACGTTGTGGCTATGACATTATTAATGTATGGATTGTAAATCTATTACATTTAATCCACAAATTCTACTATAAAATTATAATTTAAAAGGCTTTACAATAATTCAGGCCTTGAAAACACAAATTACAAGTAATACAAACATTATGATTTTACAAACATTATGAGATTACTGTCTCCACTTGGTAAGGATAGATCCCTTCATAATTCTTCTTGAACCAACCCCCTAGCTTTAGCAGTGTCTGGTTATAGGTATCTTTGTCTGACCACTGTTGTTCAAAGGATCACAAACAAAAAAGGTTTAAGACAAAGGATTGAAAGTAAAAATGTGATAAGAATTCATATTCAACTAACCGTGTTTATTGGGAATGTGCATAAATGGTACATTCAAGGCAAAATTCTTGTAGTGAATGTGTTGGATCTAAAGTTCCCCAAGAAAAAGCATAAAGAGGTTGTGATACTAAATATTTACTCCTTTGTTGCATCTGCGAAACAAAAAAACTCAATATTGAATAAATGAGAGAATCTTCTTTCAAGATCTTGAAGAAGAGAAGCTTGGTTACCTAGATATGAGATACGAAGACGATGAAAAATTTTCGGCAATATAACAATGCTACCACAACAAAACCAAAAATTTACCTTGAACCCCTTCAAAGAAACACACTCCCAAAAATATTTCACAACCACTTGTTCTCAACAGAACTATCAGAATTTCCAAAAAATGAATATTCAAGAACACATCCATCAATAAGCAAATTTAGCTCACAACATACTTCAAACCTCAAAAGTTGTCACAAAGACTACCATAGTGCATGAATAACCCACAAACTACCATAGTGCGACCTACAAACTCGAGTACCTTGAATCAAATCTAAACTACAAATAAATAGTACCCATGAGTCATAAACAAGTGTTACATTCTAATCCAATATGATCTAAAGAGAAATAAGCACACTATAACTTCTCAAACAAGAAATTTCATATCATTAGAGTCACTTGAAAACTTTTAGAAACTGTGCTTAAAACTGCAAGCATTAAAAAATGCACTTACCAGGAACAATTTTCATCTGAATCCCTTATTGTTGTAAGAAATCCATCTCCTCCTCACCCCTTCCAAACACCTAAAAAATACACAAACAAAAAAGGTTTAAGACAAAGGATTGAAAGTGAAAATGTTATCAGAATTCATATTCAACTAACCGTGTTTATTGGGAATGTCCATAAATGGTACATTCAAGGCAAAATTCTTGTAGTGATGCTTATCGAATGATCAAATAATTTAAATCGAATATTAGAATGATACTTATCAAATCTTAATATGAAAAATGTTACTAATGTAATAGAAATACCGAATCTGTTATAAAGCTAGATACTAACTATTTAAATCGGATGTTAAAGAACGCTAGTAGAGCAAATTCATCATAAATTCATACTTGTAATGATTTTTAGCTATATGCTAACCTAGCGTTTTCACATTTATTCTAGAATTTTAGGGACATTTTAAAAATTGAACTGGAATTTAAATATTCAATAAGAATTTCAGGAATATACACATAGATAACCATATAATAAGTTCAAATCTACATATGAGAATGATGGTTACAAAGTTCTAACATTCGATGAAGGATCCACGCTTAGTGAATGAACTGTGCTCCTAAACCCAATGTCAACATTACACAACAAGCGCTCAAGACACTTATTAAAATGTACTCGTTTGGTTCCACACCATCCGAGAGCATCTCGGCGAAGAAAATTAAACTCCGAGCTGCTTGACCATTATCACAACAGGAAGATACAACTGAAGTCCATGAAATCACATTCTTTTTCTTAATTTTCTTAAAGGCTCTTATTGCAAATTTCAAGCTCCTAGACTTAGAGTAGAGATTCGAAAGAGAGTTGCCACATTTGCATCACGGAGATTGCTGGGTTCATGACTGTTGTACGTCACCAAATATTTCTCACCAGGAGAAAAATCAATTAACTTAACCTACATTTTATATATTAAAAGCTTAAGGCCTTTGGGATGTTAGCAAGCACTGTTAGAAGGTCTGGAACGAAAAACAATAACAAACCTGTTGATGGGCAAAGCGCATCAGACGGTTAAAGATACCTGCTATACCCCAATCAATCTCACAAAATTCATCATTTGTTTTGTTTTTTTTTTTCCCTGTTTCAATTTCTTCTTTGCGATTAAAGCTCAAAATAACAAATCAAACAGACAAAAACAGTAGATATTCGTGGATAACACGCTCAACTGACCTTTTATTTAAAATTGGGGATGAGGTACAGTGACTGGTAATGAGAGGGAGGAGGTGGCTGATGGGGAAAATAGGGTTTAGAAAAGAAATGAAAAAAAAAATGGGGGGGATGTGTGGGTGAAGCGGGAAATGAAAAAAAAATGTGGGGGGCAATGGGTTTTATTTTAAAAAAAAAAAAAACAAAACTGACATTATACATCCGATTTCACTTTTTCCAACCGACATTAAAGCCTAAAATTCTTGTAGTGGAGGCTTGATAGAGATGAATTAAGTGTTTTGATAAACGACAGGTACGTGACCAATGCCCAGTAATTCTGCATCAAAAGTATTTATTTTCAACGCTCTTTGAATTCTTATCTTGTGGAGCTTTTTCTTTGTGATCATCATTTTCCATAGTTCTATTCAAATTTGAATGCTTAGAACGACCACCACGAAAATAATAATTATTTCTTCCACGTCCATGGTCACGACCTTGCCCAGACCTCGATCTCGACCATGATTATTAACATTCACAGTATTCACTTTAGGGAATGGTGTTGTTTCACTTGGTCGAGATTCGTGGTTCTTCATCAATAACTCATTATTTTGTTCGGCCACGAGAAGATATAAAATTAATTTAAAATATTATTTAAAACTTTTCTCTCGATATTGCTGCTCCATAAACATATTCGAGACATGAAATGTATAAAATGTTTTCTCTAACATATCAACATCAGTAATTTTCTCTCCGCACAACAATAATTTTGAACTTATTTTAAATAATGTGGAATTATAATCACTTACTAATTTAAAATCTTGTAGTCTTAAATGCATCTACTCATAACGAGCTTTAGGAAGAATAAATATTTTTTTTATGATCATACCCTTCTTTCAAATTTTTTCACAAAATACGAGGATCTTTTATTGTAAAATACTCCATTTTCAATCCCTCGTGGAGATGATAACAAAGAAAAATTATAGCTTTTGCTTTCTCTTGAATGAATGTCGTATTTACTATATTTAGTACTCTTTATAAATATTTTTAGAGGTGTAAAATTTTTATAGCAAAATGCTTGAGTATCTAATAAATTTCTTATAAAATACTTTTGTTAAATTTCTATCTTTAAATGTTGTGAAAGGCTTAATGTAGAACTATTTAACGAAAAAATATTGTGATTGTACAATGATATTTTTGAAAGATTGAAGAATAAAAGATAGCAAAATCGATTCTCGTGTAGGACTAAGAAGCTTGATTCTATTTTTATCTTCCCATTTTGATATTGCTCACATAGAAAAAGTTTTAAGAATCACTGGGATAAACTCCGACTACTTAAATATAAATTGAAAAATTTTGTGAACTTAGTATCTCTGGATTTTATCGTCAAAAGCTTAGTCTCAATTGTCTTATGTGATTCATTGTATGACTTAATTGATAAGGTGCTTTGTAAATAATAAGTGCACTTTACATATCTTAGTTTGTTGAATAACTAAGTTTGTTTAATTGCTTTTAGTGTATAATACTATCAACATATTTGTAAGATAGATGTGGTTCTTCCTTTAAATATATTAGAGCTCTCGGTGGTGTAAAGATTTTTAATGTTGATGATGAATTCGTAAATAAAACATATACCTCTTAATATCGGTTGAGATTCATACACGTACATAATCTATTAGAAATTTAAATGAAATATACTACTGTATATTTTATATATAGATTATTTCAAAGAAGTTTTTAAGTAACAGTTAAGATAATTCTTCCCACTATAATATAATAATAAAAATATATTTTTAAATTAAATCCTAATTTATACAAAATAATTAATTGATATTAATATGAACCTCCTATATTCAACTCACCTTATATAACTTCATTATCGAATTTTAGTTTCTATACACAAATTGTTAAAACAAATATAGATATGGAATTCATATATATTCAATTTCCTGACATTACTTCAAACTATAAGGCCATATCTACTTTTAATTTCAAACATATTTAAATATCTCAAAATTCATTTGAGATTACTGCAAACACTATTCTACTCTTGATCTCAACATTAATACTTTTAAATAAATCGGTAAGACACCAAGTAGGTGTCTAATACGAATAATATATAAAATTAATATTAATAGAAAATAATACACCATAAAATATCTTTAAGATATATTAAGTAATATTAGTATATTATGTGAGCAAATAAAACGAGACCGAGTCTATTTATATAATATTATGAGTCCATGTGATAGCCTAAGAAATTCCCTTGGAAACCAACTCTATGGTTTGATTAAAATAATGAGACTACACATTCTAGTTTCTTAGTGTGTTATATATTGATATTATGTGTTTTGTTATGTGGAAGACAAATACGTTCCCTCCGGCCTCTCCATGCATGGCTTCTACTCGTTCAACTTCTTGCTGCCTATAAGGTAAGATATAAGATATTTAGAAGTATATATACATGAGTTAGGAATGCACTTATACTTGTAGCCATCGGTCATTATCTATTAATCCTAATATAAAATAAGTGGATTAGTGCGGGATTTTCTCTTAGAAAAAAAATACATACTCATTACTCTTTTGCTATAGTGAATCATAAAGGAATGCATGGATGAACAACTATGCTATAACCTAAGATATACTGCACGATGACATAATTTACTTATCTTAATTATAATATAGAAGTGCAAAATATGTGTGTGAAGTTTATAACAATTTGAATTTATTAATTAATAAGAACAATAGTTATTATTTTTTAATAAAAGCATTCCATTCAAAAATATATGTGGTTGCCTTATGAGAATAATATATAGCTTAGCTAGCCAATATGCCCACTATAGCCTTAGCCATTTCTCCTCTTTGAAACGTGGTAGTATTGTAATATAATACGAAATAACTATTTTATTTTTAAATATACATAAGTTATGAAGATCTCATTCATACAAGGTTGCAATGTCTATTACTACTCTTTCTTTTTCTCTAAGACTTCACTTTAACTTAAATACCCTGATATAATGGAGTAAAATGCGCGATGGTGAGGGCGTTGGTTAATGATTACAAATGTTGGGATTGGAATAGGACACTAATGTTGAAAATGATTGGTATACTGCAAAAGTTAACTATTAAAATCATTTGTGAGATCAGATGATCAATATAATATAGATACTACCTCTCATGCAGTCTAAAATCCTTTCTCAATGTTACTTTGGTTAGGGCTACCCTCTCTTATATAATATGTTCCCAAGATCACACCTATTCTCAATATTCTCTACCCAATTACATAATCGATATTAATAGATATGAAGTAGAACGATATATAATTGCATGGGATATTAGATTGTGTTTGAGTATTATATTTTGTAGGTTACGCATCACCATAATACAACTAACACTTTCAATCTTAATACATCTCCTACAATATGTGATCGGTAGTAGTAAAATTAAGATGAACGAGTCAGCCAGATTAATAGTACGATTGTCAATGAACGAATATATCCATTAAAAGATAATGTGATGGAGTGTTTGTGTTCGTACTCTAATTTATTATTGGGAGAGTACGTACAAATATTATAGATCATCCAGTGATATAATGCTAGTACATCTAGCATGACATTAAAGTCTTTAATTCGTCTATCCGATCACACATTATATCACTGATGGATAAAAGAGAGTCACGACTTGTTGTCCTCAAAATTAGGTTGTTATAGATCAACAACACACACCAACCAATTCATAATATAATTTATTGTTCATTGAATCGACTATTATCGGACGTCATTTTTTTCTCTACACACATAGTGAGTGGTGTTTGTGAGTGTGTGTTGGATGGTACCTTCTCAAAAATATCCCATCAATTTGCTTCTCTCTATCAATTATATCTATGAAGGTGATGAAGGGGCTGCATTATTGTGCCTCCAAAGGAAATGAGAGGTTAGAACATCCCCAAAATTCATTAGCCATTCATCATCAAACCCCACCTTCCAAAAAAGATTTGAGAAAGGGAAATTCAAAAGGTCTCTAAAATTTGAAATATAGGCTGGCTAAGGCTATGGGGCTATATGGCTAGCTAGCTATATATTATTCTTCTCCTTTTTATTATTATTAATGTTTTTGAATGAAATAATATGTATAATTTGTGTACTTGGGGTCACCAATGTTTGCAAAGGAAATGGGAGAGACTTTTGGCCCCCTTTTGATTAAATGAATATGGTCATTTCCTACATTTTATTTCTATAAAGGCAGCAAAAGTTGAAGAGGCTGCCACCCAACTTTTTTCCCTCCCAAAACTTTCTTCTCTAAGAAACTAATGGATTCTATTAATTCCTTTCATGAGTGTTGTTTACAAGGATTTTCTTTAGTAAATTTAAAAAACGTTTATAGTATTAAATCATTTTGTTGATTTTCTAACATTGAAGTTACTTTTGATGTGCTTAAGTTAGGTGAGATCACCAAAGTGTACATATAGAAAGAAATTAGTACAAGAAATGTATGCTTTGGAAGAAATTGTAGGAAGAGATCATAAATATATATATATATATATATTTTATAGTGGGAGAATATCTAACTGTTCTAGAAACTTCTTGAAGTATCTATATAACTTAAATATACAGTAGTATAATTTCATATAAATTTCTAGAATAGTTCTGATCCTAGATAAAGATAATTATTACAATTACACAAAATCTCCCACCGACTCAATACAAGAGCACTCTCTCAATGTATTACACCAACACTTCAACAAAACTAGATAGCCTATCAAACCTTAAATTCTTCAAATTGAGATGTTTGAAACCAAAAGTACAAATTTCTTTTTATAGTGCTCGGAGTTTATCATATTCTTAAACTTTTTCTATGTGAGACAATATCAAAATGGAGATAAAATAGAATCAACTTCTTGTTTAGAAGAGTTTGTTCTTCCTCAAATTTTTGTAAATCCTATTTGGATAATAGTCAAAAGCCTTTCACAACATTAAAGAGATCAAAAATTTAAGATTTTAGATCCAAGCATTTGATAAAATTCCCATTAGAAATGTGTGTTCAGCCATTTTGTATGTACCTTTGACACAATAACTTAAAAACACGTAATTTTCAAATGGATTTTTAATGATTCTTGGTCGTCAACATGTTTGATTCGAATTGATTTCAAGTCATATTTCAACCATCTTGGAGACAGACGGCTACATTCTTTTTTCTTTTTTTCCTTTTTTTTTTTCACTTTAATTTGAAATGTATAAAGTGCTGATGAGACAAAAAAAATAGATATTGAAAATGATAAAGAAAGTGAAGTTTTTTTAAGAAAAGTGCTAAAGAAAATTTGTGTAATATGAGAGGCAGTTCGAATTTCTTTTCAGGATGAAGTGAGAGGAGTGAAAAAAACAGGAAAAAAAAAAGGTTAGGGAACAATATTATTTTATTATTGGACGGCTGCCCACCAATGAAATAATTGTAAATTATGATCATATGATAGATATTTTTTATATTAATATGTATATTTATTTTCAAACTTATAATATAATGAATAAAAATGAAATTAACACTAATTTTGAACTTATTTTAAATAATGTGGATTATAATCACTTACTAATTTAAAATCTTGTAGTCTTAAATGCATCTACTCATAAGAGCTTTAGGAGAATAAATATTTTTTTATGATCATACCCTTCTTTCAAATTTTTTCACAAAAATACGAGGATCTTTTATGTATAAAATACTCCATTTTCAATCCCTCGTGGAGATGATAACAAAGAAAATTATAGCTTTTGCTTTCTCTTGAATGAATGTCGTATTTTCTTCTTTAATTATTTCTCTCAAGTTCATAGTATCCAGGTGGATTTTAGCATCGATCATCTATGATAAATAATTATTTCTATTAATGTCAAGGGTTGTGAATTTTAATTTCGTAAGATTTTCATGGCAACATTATCACAAAACATTGTATTTATATTAGAAATTTAATATGTACCAAATATGCAAAATTAAAAATTTAATCTATTAATTATAATAAAGAGAAAAAAAATCAACTTATCTTTAGTTCTACCTTCAGCGAGGGAAGTGAGGAACTCATGTTGATAACGTATTATGAAATTGAGGAGAACAACGGAAACACGGATATAGAAAAATATTATATAATAGTATATAAAATATAATAATAAATAAATAAATATAATATAATAATATAACTAAATTATGAAAATGGAGTGAAATTTTGAAATGGATTTCTCACCAATATGTATTTTTGAGTTCACAGATGTCACTATTATAGCAAAGTGACAGGTAGGATGTGGTACACTTTGGACACTATGCATAAGTGGTTGAATAACAAATAAGCAACATATGTGTAATGGAAAAATGACATTTGACATTAGACATTAAATATGAACATCTAACACCTATTTATAATATTTACAATATGCATTTATATTAGTGCAATTAATATTACAATATGCATTATATATGTTATTTGTGGTGTCATATTTTTGTGTATATGTGTTTTTGATTTTGGAGTTTGATTTGAAGTGTGTCATTTCAATCATATAATATTTATGGTAAGACAATATTATTAGTTAACCTTTAAACCATACTAAGCAATCATGCCTTTCATACTCCATCTTAAATACTTTATGTGTTTAATCTTTCTCATCTTTCTTCTTCTCAAATTGATGTTCACATTACGAATGTTTTTTTTTTTTTTAATAGAGGTGTTGATTTTTTCTATTACATATTATCTTTGAAGAAAAAGATTTAATGTTGACAATTTAATAAATAAATAAAACAATGTTTAATATGAGTAACTTGTATGAATGAAACAGTAATAGGAAATTTCTAATGTCTACCTTTTGAGACTCGTATGGATCGCAAATATTATTATATGGATAAATATATGAAATATCAGAGATTTTATTTATTTCAACATGTAAGATAAGTAATATGGAGAAGTTAAGTATATATGTTTGATTTACCAATCTTTTACATAGAAAAAAAAAATTAAATAATTATTCAATTAAATGTAAGAGAATATTAATTAAATTTAGGATGTATTTTTATTAATTATTAATCACTTAAAATAAAAATAAATTAATATTTAAAATAAAAAAATTAATTAAACTCGTCTACTATATTTTTAGTATATATCACCATTATAAGAAAACTCATGTCATATGAGATTTAAAATTCTTCTAGATAATAATATCTTAGCTTTTACAAAGTGTAATAAATTCTATAAAATAAACAAAATATTAAATATTTGTCTAAAATCTTATGATAAAAACTTACAAAACAAACCAACCTTTTTAAGTCCAAAAATATATAACGCTCATCTCTTCTCTCTATCTCATTTTTTCCACTTCCATATGACACTGCATACTCTTTCACATTCAAAATATTAGTTCAATCCACCCATTCTTTAAAGAAAAATGAGAAAAAAAATAATTATTTTAAATAATAAAATTCTTAAGTACGGTAGAATATCACTTATTATCGATGATTGATAAACTTCTATCACTGATAATGAGATTATGCTATATTTATAAATAAGTTACCGATTGTTGTTTACTTGAAAAAAGTAATGAAAGGCATAATGAGTTTGACTTTGGAGAAATTAATGTGATAAATGATCATTAGTTCAACTAATATAGATTTAATTAATTATGGCAATTTATATTTAAAAAAAGAAAAAGAAAAAGACAAGATGTAGACATACTTCTGACAGAATCAGTGAACCCTGAGAGAGAAGAGAGAGGATGGTGTGTGTAAATTATTTTTATTTTTATTTTATTTTGAAAACTTTATTTAAAAAAAAATAAAAAAGGAGGAAAAGAGAAGAGCCGTTGGTTTTAATCGTATGTAGGAAGCGTAGGTGTTGGAAACGAGCACGTTAAAAATGGAAAGGGAACAGATGGCGACAGGAGATCCCATCTTGAAGATGCGCATCATAATCCTAACTCAATTATTTGACTCACTTCTTACCAATGTCCACGTCAACCTCTTTCTTCCCGCTGACTCACTCTTCTCTTACACGTGTCCTCTTTCTTCTTCAAAAATATTTTTTGTTTTTTTAGCGAATTAACAATACACGCTATATTATGAGCGACATATGGGCGAATGAAATTAATGTAATATATTTGTCTAATAACATGTTAAAATTAAATATGAAGGAAAGGAATACACACTATATTATGAATACTATTATAAATTTCCCAATACTTTTATACCTATAGAGCCAATCAATGGTAATTTCTTTCCTTTTTATAGAAAAGGAAATTGTAATGTCCAAAAAAGGAATTGAGATCACATCTGAAAGAGAACATTTTGACAATATAAAAATATAGTTAAAAAAAACTTAAAATAATTGAAAGTCGTTATCTTATCAACAATGTACGCCTCTCTTTTCGATGGTCAATCATAAAAATTCACTATCAAGCGTGTTAGTTTGGAAATTTTTTTAATATTGCATATGAGTGAGGACAAAACATGTGTTGAAGACCAACGTGAAATTTTTTTAAGATACATGTGAAAGAACTAGAATTGGTTTGTGGAGGACATCTTTCAATCTTAAAGATGTCAAATTTGGATTTTGAATCATGGCCTGAAATGTCACAAAATTCTACTTCATAAATGTGCATTAAACATTTTACTATGATAATATCAATGAATTTTTTTTTAAAAAAAAAGAATATTTGTGAATAATCAAGATATGTAATAGAATTAATATAGAATTGCGGTAAAAAACAATAGAAGTCGGTAGTTTTTAAATTTTAACCAGCTAGCTAATACTATAAACTATAAATTTTTTTGTCTCTCTTTAACTATACTATTTGTTTAAATATGTAGATCTTCGACATCATCCATCCCCTTTATCACTTATTTTATTTTTCAAACGCTTCTTGTACATTTTAATATATATATATATATATATATATTAACAATGTTCAAATAAAGAATATAATTGTTAGTACTTTACCGTATGAGTTCCTTTTGATATTTTTTTAAAAGGAAAATATCAAATATAGTATGGATATAGTGTAAAGATTAGTTTTTGAAAATATTATCTGGCCAAGGAATAATTTCTTTTCCTCTTTTCTTACCTTTATGGGTTTGAGCTGACGGCATCGAAATGATAAAATATACTTTTTTTTTCAAGTTATTATTTTTTATTTATTTTTTAAAAATAGTACATTCCCATGGTGAGAAATCAAAAACATGAGAGCCCTTTTGGAATGAGGTTAGGAAAGGGTTTTAAAAAAATACACGCCATCCCAGATTATCCACCTAATTTGGAAGAGGTATAAAGATTCATAAACATCACCTCTCCTCATGACATTTAGCAAGCATCTAACTAACTAACTTAACCTGTATCTGAACGTGAACAGTTACACAATGATCATTTAAAAAATGGTACATCGTACAAAAATGGAAGTTTTTTTTTTTTAAATTTGTTGATTTGGACTTGAGAGTGCATTTAGGATATCGACATTTTTTTTTTATCAATATAATCTTTTTTAAAAATGTAACGATAAAGATATAATTTTATAATTATATTGTTGAGTTAGAACCAGCATTAACTATTCTAGAAGTTTCTTGAAGTATCTACAATAGATTTCTACAAAATTATGTTGAAGATGCATGTAAACATGTGAGAAGAAAGATTAAGAAATATCTTAGTCTTTTATTTAGTATCCAAACAATTCTAGAGTATTTCCTCTAGATAAAAAATAATCCAAGAACTATTTAGAATATTTAGAATCCTAGAAGAGCTTAGAAGAAGGAGGAAGGAAAAAAAAAAAAAAAGAACTTCTAGCTTAAGCTCAAAGATGTTACGCCTATAGATAGGAGTTAAGAAAAGTTAGAGAGTCGGTGAAGAAAATTAAATGAGTGTTGAGAGAGAGTGAAAAAGTAATCTATTAAGAATGTTCATCTTTGTACATTCATAATAAAAGTTTCTTTCTTTCAAGATTGTCTTTCTTCTTTTTCTACCAATTTCTTCCACATATATAATACAAAAAAATGTTCTAATAATGGTTTGATGTATTTTTAAAGAAAAAAAATAAAAAACTAGAAAAGTCATCATCTTTTTTATTTTTCTAAAAAAAACAATTAATTGCATTTTTTTTGTTTTCTTTAAAAAAAAAAAAAGAAAACCATAAAACATAAACCAAACATGTACGTTTTTATTTTTTACAATCTGATAACTAAAAACCAAATTTGATACAAATGGGGTTATAATCAATCTTACTCAGATTTAGGACTCGTTTGGATTGACTTGAGAAAAAAGTATTTTTCAGAAAATTCATTTTTATTTAAAACATATTTTATAAAATATGACTAAATGACACACAAAAATCTATTTTGAGTGATTGTCAAATTATTCAATTATTTTAAAATGATTTATTTTTTTAAATTAAACACTTAAAAATATATTCCAAATACATCCATATTTTTGTACTATCATTGATGATATTTTTTATCCATATTTATTATTGGTTGTGAATCTTTCTTTATTTAGTTATAACAATTATGAGAGAGGGAGGATTAAACTTTTTGATCTTAAGAGAGATAATTTATGTCAATTACTATTGAGCTAATTTTACTTTCAAAACTCAGTTGCAATTCACGAATCTTGAATGATCGTAAATTAAGTGAATTCGTATTATTCTTAATAAGTTTTAGTTATCCATATTTAAAAATCTACCATTGTGTATCTTTTTTTTTTTTTTGTTAGTGGTGTTAAAATTGTATTGTAACCCTATTTATTTCCTGGACTTTTTAGTTTTAAAAATCCAATATATTACCAATATGAGCGTATAACTGACATAGAGCTTGTATTGTTGACCTCGAGGTCAAATGTCGATTTCCTACCCTACACTTTGATTACAATACCTTTGAAAAAAAAACCAAATCTATGATATGAATAGAAGAGTAACCTAATTAATTAATAGGTTAATATTAATCAACCACAACTATTTTGCATTAATTATTAAATATATTATTTAGACTTATAAATTTTAATTAATAGAATTATCTTAACTTTTTAATTTAAAGATTACGAAATATTTTGATTGATTTTTGGATAATATGTAAGAGGGTGGATCCAACTTAACTTTGAAATTGATAGTACTCATTATGTAAGTTGAGCTATTTCATTTGACTAATTGAATTAGTCTTGTAACAATATATTACATAATACTAATTTTTACTTTATGATTACATCAATATATATTTTCTTAAATTAACTGTTAATTAATTAGATGTTCAACAACACAAAATGGTTACTCATACTCATATTATATTATAAAAAAATTTTAAATTAATCCAAATTATCAAATAATTATGTATATTATTTTTAATATTTAATAACTCATTATTCGATTTTAGTTTCTATACACAAAATTGTTAAAACAAAACATAGATATTGAATTCATATATATTCAATTGTCCTGCATACTCAAACATGGATTCTATTTAATTCAAACATTTAAATATCAAATATTTGAGACTCAATATTCATACTCTTGAAATAATATTTATAATCTAGACACACGTGGTAAAGAATAAAATTTTTTCTCAATGAAAATTAAACTAAAATATCTTTAAGTGAATTAATCTAAGATATATGGAAATGAATAGTCTATAAAATATTTTGGTAGGACAGTTGATTATGCACACATCTTTTTTTTTTTTTTTTTTTGGTTTGGAAGCACTCCCTCCCCTCCATGATGATTATGTATAATGGTAAGAAAATATTTGAGTACATTCGAGTTGCACTTATCTTTGCTCGGTCTATCAAGTATCCAATCACATATGATTATGCGAATTTTTTTGAAAAAAAAATATATATTTTCCTTTTGTGATTAAAGGAGATGCATGAAAATATGTATAATCTAAACTACACCAATGTATTTACTTCTAATTATAAAAGAAGTAAATATCTGAATGATAAATTGATTTTTAATTAATGAAAAAGTATTTTTTTTAAAAAAAATGCCATCCATCAAAATTTTGGTTTGCCTTATTTTCTTTTGACATGTATGTAAAAAAGAAATCTTTATTTTCTAAAAGCATTGTCTATATATATCAACAAGGTGCATGCATATATTTCTTTCTAGGAGCTCATTTACTAAAAACCCTAAAAATAAATTGCATTAGCTAGTTTAGATG
>NC_052356.1:59897977-59962561 GCF_009727055.1 Benincasa hispida | reverse complement strand
CCTTCTTTAATTATTTCTCTCAAGTTCATAGTATCCAGGTGGATTTTAGCATCGATCATCTATGATAAATAATTATTTCTATTAATGTCAAGGTTGTGAATTTTAATTTCGTAAGATTTTTTCATGGCAACATTATCACAAAACATTGTATTTATATTAGAAATTTAATATGTACCAAATATGCAAAATTTTAAAATTTTAATCTATTAATTTATAATAAAGAAAAAAAAATCAACTTATCTTTAGGTTCTACTTCAGCGAGGGAAGTGGCAGGAACTCATGTTGATAACTATTATGAAATTGAGGAGAACAACGGAAACACGGATATAGAAAAAAATATTATATAATAGTATATAAATATAATAATAAATAAATAATATAATTAATAATATAACTAAATTATGAAAATGGAGTGAAATTTTGAAATGGATTTCTCACCAATATGTATTATTTTAAGATTCACCAGATGTCACTATTATAGCAAAGTGACAGGTAGGATGTGGTACACTTTGGACACTATGCATAAGTGGTTGAATAACAAATAAGCAACATTATGTGGTAATGGAAAAATGACATTTGACATTAGACATTAAACATGAACATCTAACACCTATTTATAATATTTACAATATTGCATTATATATGTTATTTGTGGTGTCCATATTTTTTGTGTATATGTGTTTTGATTTTGGAGTTTGATTTGAAGTGTGTCATTTCAATCATATACATATTATGGTAAGACATATTATTAATTAACCTTTAAACCATACTAAGCAATCATGCCTTTCATACTCCATCTTAAATACTTTATGTGTTTAATCTTTCTCATCTTTCTTCTTCTCAAATTGTATGTTCACATTACGATGTTTTTTTTTTTTTTTAATAGAGGTGTTGAATTTTCTAATTACATATATCTTTGAAGAAAAGATTTAATGTTGACAATTTAATAAATAAATAAAAAAATGTTTAATATGAGTAACTTGTATGAATGAAACAGTAATAGGAAATTTCTAATGTCTACCTTTGAGACTCGTATGGATCGCAAATATTATTATATGGATAAATATATGAAATATCAGAGATTTTATGTATTTCAACATGTAAGATAAGTAATATGGAGAAGTTAAGTATATATGTTTGATTTACCAATCTTTTACATAGAAAAAAAAAATTAAATAATTATTCAATTAAATGTAAGAGAATATTAATTAAATTTAGCATGTTTTATTTTATTAATTATTAATCACTTAAAATAAAAATAAATTAATATTTTTAAAAATGAAAATTAATTAAACTCGTCTACTATATTTTTAGTATATATCACCATTATAAGAAAACTCATGTCATATGAGATTTAAAATTCTCTAGATAATAATATCTTAGCTTTTACAAAGTGTAATAATTCTATAAAATAAACAAAATATTAAATATTTGTCTAAAATCTTATGATAAAAACTTACAAAACAAACCAACCTTTTTAAGTCCAAAAATATATTAACGCTCATCTCTTCTCTCTATCTCATATTTTTTCCACTTCCATATGACACTGCATACTCTTTCACATTCAAAATATTAGTTCAATCCACCCATTCTTTAAAGAAAAATGAGAAAAAAAAATAATTATTTTAAATAATAAAATTCTTAAGTACGGTAGAATATCACTTATTACCGATATTGATAAACTTCTATCACTGATAATGATGATTATGCTATATTTATAAATAAGTTACCGATTGTTGTTTACTTGAAAAAAGTAATGAAAGGCATAATGAGTTTGACTTTGGAGAAATTAATGTGATAAATGATCATTAGTTCAACTAATATAGATTTAATTAATTATGGCAATTTATATTTAAAAAAAGAAAAAGAAAAAGACAAGATGTAGACGTACTTCTGACAGAATCAGTGAACCCTGAAGAGAGAGAAGGTGTGTGTAAATTTATTTTTATTTGAAAAACTTTATTTAAAAAAAAAATAAAAAGGAGGAAAAAGAGAAGCCGTTGGGTTAATCGTATGTAGAAGCGTAGGTGTGGAAACGAGCACGTTTAAAAATGGAAAGGGAACAGATGGCGACAGGAGATCCCATCTTGAAGATGCGCATCATAATCCTAAACTCAATTATTTGACTCACTTCTTACCAATGTCCACGTCAACCTCTTCTCTCCCGCTGACTCACTCTTCTCTTACACGTGTCCTCTTTCTTCTTCAAAAATATTTTTTGTTTTTTTAGCGAATTAACAATACACGCTATATTATGAGCGACATATGGGCGAATGAAATTAATGTAATATATTTGTCTAATAACATGTTAAAATTAAATATGAAGGAAAGGAATACACACTATATTATGATACTATTATAAATTTCCCAATACTTTTACACCTATAGAGCCAATCAATGGTAATTTCTTTCCTTTTTATAAGAAAAGGAAATTGTAATGTCCAAAAAGGAATTGAGATCGAATTTGAAAGAGAACATTTTTGACAATATAAAAATATAGTTAAAAAAAACTTAAAATAATTGAAAGTCGTTACCTTATCAACAATGTACGCCTCTTTTTTCGATGGCTCAATCATAAAATTTCACTATCAAGCGTGCTTAGTTTGGAAAATTTTTTTAATATTGCATATGAGTGAGGACAAAACATGTTGAAAGGACCAATGTGAAATTTTTTTAAGATACATGTGAAAGAACTAGTATTGGTTGTGGGAGGACATCTTTCAATCTTAAATGTCAAATTTGGATTTTGAATCATGGCCTGAAATGTCACAAAAATTCTACTTCATAAATGTGCATTAAACATTTTACTATGATAATATCAATGAATTTTTTTTTTTTTTTTAAAAAAAGAATTATTTGTGAATAATCAAGATATGGTAATAGAATTAATATAGAATTGCGGTAAAAACATAGAAGTCGGTAGTTTTTAAATTTTAACCAGCTAGCTAATACTATAAACTATAAATTTTTTGTCTCTCTTTAACTATACTATTTGTTTAAATATGTAATCTCTCGACATCATCCACTCCCCTTTATTCACTTATTTTATTTTCAAACGCTCTTGTACTTTTTTTATATATATATATATTAACAATGTTCAAATAAGAATATAATTTTAGTACTTTACCGTATGAGTTCCTTTTGATATTTTTTTAAAAAGAAAATATCAAATATATGTATGGATATAGTGTAAAGATTAGTTTTTGAAAATATTATCTGGCCAAGGAATAAATTTCTTTTCCTCTTTTCTTACCTTTATGGGTTTGAGCTGACGTGCCATCGAAATGTAAAATATACTTTTTTTTTCAAGTTATTATTTTTTATTTATTTTTTAAAAATAGTACATTCCCATGGTGAGAAATCAAAAACATGAGAGCCCTTGTTGGAATAGGGTTAGGAAAGGGTTTTAAAAAAATACACGCCCTTCCAGATTATCCACCTAATAGGAAGAGGTATAAAGATTCTAAACATCACCTCTCCTCATGACATTTAACAGCATCTAACTAACAACTCAACCTGTATCTGAACGTGAACAGTTACACAATGATCATTTTAAAAAAATGGTACATCGTACAAAAATGAAGTTTTTTTTTTTAATTTGTTGATTTGTGACTTGAGAGTGCATTTAGGATATCGACATTTTTTTTTTATCAATATAATCTTTTTTAAAAATGTAACGATAAAGATATAATTTATAATTATATTGTTGAGTTAGAACCAGTATTAACTATTCTAGAAGTTTCTTGAAATATCTACAATAGATTTCTACAAAAATTATGTTGAAGATGCATGTAAACATGTGAGAAGAAAGATTAAGAAATATCTTAGTCTTTATTTTAGTATCCAAACAATTTCTAGAGATATTCCTCTAGATTAAAAATAATCCAAGAACTATTTAGAATATTTAGAATCCTAGAAGAGCTTAGAAGAAGGAAGAAGGAAGGAGAAAAAAAAAAAAAGAACTTCTAGCTTAAGCTCAAAGATGTTTATGCCTGTTAAGATGACACATGTTGGTTTGAATAGGGACACTATTGAATGATGAATCTCAAAAGTAACTTTAAAACATTGTAATCAAAGGATCAAATAAATGTTAGATACTCCTCCAGAGTCAAATTTAGATTATTTTTTTAATTCCAAATATCAATTTACAAAAATCCATATATATAACATTATTATAGTAGTATTTTATTTTGTATGCATATATATTTATTATCCCTCTTCAAACGAATATATTTAAGAAACAGAGTTAAAATGAGTATATCCAAAAAAGATAATGTGATGATGTTGTTCCACCTATTTTTTGTAGGGAGAAAAAAAGTCTAGTACTACGACATTAAAGTTCTATCGATCACACATTATATCACTGATGATAAAAGGTACGATGGTCATTATAATCACACACACCAAAATATTAATATATTGTTCATTGAATCGACTATTATCGGACGTCATTTTTTTCTCTACACACATAGTGAGTGGTGTTTGTGAGTGTGTGTTGGATGGTACCTTCTCAAAATATCCCATCAATTTGCTTCTCTCTATCAATTATATCTATGAAGGTGATGAAGGGGCTGCATTATTGTGCCTCCAAAGGAAATGAGAGGTTAGAACATCCCCAAAATTCATTAGCCATTCATCATCAAACCCCACCTTCCAAAAAAGATTTGAGAAAGGGAAATTCAAAAGGTCTCTAAAATTTGAAATATAGGCTGGCTAAGGCTATGGGGCTATATGGCTAGCTAGCTATATATTATTCTCTCCTTTTTATTATATAATAATGTTTTGTAATGAAATAATATGTATAATTTGTGTACTTGGGGTCACCATATGTTTGCAAAGAAAATGGGAGAGACTTTTGGCCCCCCTTTTGATTAAATGAATATGGTCATTTCCTACATTTTATTTCTATAAAGGCAGCAAAAAGTTGAAGAGGCTGCCACCCAACTTTTTTCCCTCCCAAAACTTTCTTCTCTAAGAAACTAATGGATCTATTAATTCCTTTCATGAGTGTTGTTTACAAGGATTTTCTTTAGTAAAGTTTAAAAAACGTTTATAGTATTAAATCATTTTGTTTGATTTTCTAACATTGAAGTTACTTTTGATGTGCTTATAGTTAGGTGAGATCACCAAGTGTACATATAGAAAGAAATTAGTACAAGAATATGTATGCTTTGAAAGAAATTGTAGGAAGAGATCAATAAATATATATATATATAATTTTTATAGTGGGAGATATCTAACTATTCTAGAAACTTCTTGAAGTATCTATATAACTTAAATATACAGAAGTATAATTTCATATAAATTTCTAGAATAGTTCTGATCCTAGATAAAGATAATTATTACAATTACACAAAATCTCCCACCGACTCAATACAAGAGCACCTCTCTCAATGTATTATACCACATCACTCAACAACTAAGATAGCCTACCAAACCTAAATTCTTCAAATTGAGATGTTTGGGAAACCAAAGTATAAATTTCTTTTTAGTGCTCGGAGTGTATCATATTCTTAAACTTTTTCTATGTGAGACAATATCAAAATGGGAGATAAAATAGAATCAACTTCTTGTTTAGAGAGTTTGTTCTTTCTCAAATTTTTGTAAATCCTATTTGGATAATAGTCAAAAGCCTTTCACAACATTAAAGAGATCAAAATTTAAGATTTTAGATCCAAGCATTTGATAAAATTCCCATTAAGAAATGTGTGTTCAGCCATTTTGTATGTACTTTTGACACATAACTTAAAAAACGTAATTTTCAAATGGATTTTAATGATTCTTGTCGTCAACATGTTTGATTCTTGAATTGATTTCAAGTCATATTTCAACCATCTTGGAGACAGACGGCTACATTCTTTTTTCTTTTTTCTTTTTCCTTTTTTTTTTCACTTTAATTTGAAATGTATAAAGTGCTGATGAGACAAAAAAATTAATTATTGAAAATGATAAAGAAAGTGAAGTTTTTTAAGAAAAGTGCTAAAGAAAATTTGTGTAATATGAGAGGCAGTTCGAATTTCTTTTCAGGATGAAGTGAGAGGAGTGAAAAAAACAGGGAAAAAAAAGGTTAGGGAACAATATTATTTATTATTGACGGCTGCCCACCAATGGAATGATTGTAAATTATGATCATATGATAGATATTTTTTTTAATTAATATGTATATTTATTTTCAAATTATAATATAATGAATAAAAATGAAATTAATGACGTCTTATCATATGTCGCGTGTTATATTTTCTTTAATAATTTATGTTTCAACAAGAAAAGAATGGCATCGGGTGAATATCGGGGTAAACCAACTAGATTGCCACTTCTAACTGACCTACCTGTCTTGTGACCTTGTTGTCTTGTTAATAACCATTTATTTCTTTTAAACGATGTAATAATATTCTTTTAGCATCCAACCTCTAACTTTGAGATTATTCGTACAAATTTTATGTTAATTGAACTTATTGTGAAAAAGATTGTGATCAAATAGAGTAAGATCGTAACTAAAATAGATTAAGAATAATAATAATGAACAAGAAAAAGGGAGAGAATGACACATGGTAAATTTACTTAGAAAATCCCTAAATAAATTAAGATAAAAACTACGAGTAAGGATAGAAAAATTTTACGGAGTTACAAATTTATATAGAATAAGAGTTACAAACTTTTTATATAGAATAGAAGTTACAAACTTTCTTTCTTATAGAAGAATAACAAGCTCTCTTATAAGAAGAACTTCTTTCTATTTTTTCTCTTACACTTTGCTCACTTGTTAGAGATTTATAGATGATTTGGTAATCATGGGTCTCTGCCTATTTATAGCTCAAAGAAACTTGAGAATCAAGCCAATCCAAATTATGCCAAATTTTCATTGGTAGACATGAAAGATCTAATGACTTCAATCACATTGTGAAGGATCAATGTGAAAGATCTTAAGGCCACAAATTGGCCATGAAGGTTGTGGACGATCTAGTGGCCATAAATTACCTTCCAAGAAATTTCTTGAATAATAATAAGTTTCTTGAAAAATCTAACTTAATTATTTAAGAGAACTGTTCTCATGTTCTAATTATTTTTTTTCTTTTTTAAGTATAACAATTACGAAGTGAGGAATTAAAGTATCAATTTTTGAAATGATAATTGATCTCTCATCTAATGTATTGTGCTCGAACTAAAAAGATAAAAAAGAGAGAACCATGGTATTGTACTAGTAGTGTTATCGAATTAATTAGAGTTGGATATATGTGGTTATTAAGGTAAGTTTTCTCAAGCATTGTTAAAAAAAAAATAAAAAATAAAAAATAAAAAAAAATCTGGTAGGGTGAGATTTTGGAGATTCTTCTGAAAACAAATACTCTTAATTATCACATTATTATATCTAGAAATAATGTTAGGAAATTAATGCATGTTAAAATGAGTTTGAAATTTACTTTTAAATTAAATGAAATATCTTCAAGCTGCAAGCATTCTTCTTAAAAATATATATGAAGTAAATACTATACCTAAAAAACATTTTTATTTATTTTTAAGTTGAAAGATGAGATTATTGAGATCAAACTTTTGATCTTAATTAAGATAATAGGCTCCTTGATTCACTAAGTTAGGTTGGAATTTGACCTTCTTAAAAATACTTTTAAATATTAAGATAATACTTGTATCACATTATGACTATGTAACTAAATACTATATAATTTCTTTTTTAAAAAAAAAAAATAGACAAAAAGAAGTGGTAAAATGTGTTTCTTACTAGTATTGATTAAAAATTTCAAAAGAATCACTTAAAAAGTGCTTTTAAACCAAGCACTCAACCTTTTTCCTAAACGAAAAAAATAAAAATAATAAACACTTCACTATTTATTAGGGTTGATAAAATAAAATAAATAATCAATCCTAATATAGCTTAGCTAATTAAAACATATATTTTCAACTAAGAGGATATATATATATATACACCATGAAAAAGCTTAGTAAAGATTATTTTAGTCCATTAAAAGTATTTTTATTAAAGAATTACTCGATTATAACGTGGACATAATACATTTAATAAATTAACATAATTTTATTCTATTTTTTTAAACAAAGCAAGATGGAAATTAAATTAAATATTGAAAAGACTTTGTCTATGGACAGGTTCTTGTTTTAAATAAATAAATAAGTGATATATATATAAGTCCTCCAATGCCAACGTTGTTCCTCATCACAACCTAACCCTTTCAGAAATGTCAAAAACAGCATACAAATATTTGTTAAAAAAAAACCATACAAAATATTTTTCAACGTACAGACATATATTTTGGTACATACTATAATTTTCAAAGTTGACCTTGAATTTTTTATTATTGCAAGTCACACACTTACACTACATATTTTTCCCTTTTTTTCTCAACACAAAATCAACATCGTGATAACTTATAAATTCGTCGATGAAAATGTTTGCTGACACATAATACTTTTTTGACTTTTTCTAACATATATTGTCTCGACAAAACTAATTTAATTGTCGATCTTTATTCAAGTATGATATAACAACAAAAGTGCATCATCTACTTATAAAATCAATTGCATAAATAAAAATATCATCTACATATAAAAAATTCTTGATCTACTAGAAATCTTATCAAATACATATTATATTCGAACAATATGAAATAGAGTTGTCACATAAATAGAGTAAATTGGATATTAACCTTTCAATTTCATTTAGCATCTTCAATTAATACTTCAAGAGCCAAGGTTTTTTTTTCTAATGTCTGATATCAATTCAATATTATTGAGGGCAATTAATAATATTATTCCTGCTATCAATTTTATGAGCATCTTTTTGACATTTTATTTGAATTATTGGACACCTCTATTTCTCTCTAATTATTGTTGTTGTTATTTATTTATTTTTTTTCTTATGATGAACATATTTTAATACTATATAGTTGTTTCTTACCTTTGATTTTTCAATTGTAAGCCATATTGGTTTAACGTTTAGATGTTAAACTAATATTGAAATGATTGACTTTCTTCCTCTTCCTAATAAAATGACAATTGACTTAATTTAGATATTAATCAAAAACTAATAAATTGGTTTTTCCAAATGTCCAACATTTTATTACTCTTAATTGATATTTCCAACATTTTGATTACTACATATTTGATATTTTATTGAATAATTATATTGTTGTAATGTTAGGTATGAGTATAATTTTATAATTATTATTATGTATGATTAGAGATTAATGGACACGAACTAATATTGTGATTACATATAAAATAAAAGAAAGTTTTGATGAGCATATCAACCATTAATATTATCAAACTTTCTTGACATTTCATATCACAAATAGTTTGAAACTTCATATGGAATATTCAAATATATTTTTTTTATTGGTTTAATGAAAGGATGATCAATCGTTATTTAATTGTCGGTATTGAATACAAGTTATGAAAGCCAATGAATTAGACATGTTAACCATCAATCGTTGATCAATTTGCTAATAATGATGATAGATTGAGTATATGTTGACTTCATTGATATATTGCGCGCATATACGTCACCTTATTTTTAAATATAAAATAAAAGTGTTATAAAATGAATTTAAACGGTAATAAGTAATATTCGAAATTATTAAACAATGTAGAATGTGATCAAAATTTCATTTATTTATGGATTTGTGTTTTTTAACCATAGACTCTAGACAAACAATTAAGATATGAATTTATATTTATTTTACACTTTGTGTGCTTTATTTAATTTTGTTACTCAAATCCTTCTTGTCACAAACAAAAAATTATTCACAAAATAATTTAGGTTTTTTTTTACAATAATAATTAGGTAATATTAAAGCACATTTTTATTAATCATGTTTGAAATACTCTATGTTTTAATTAACTAAGAAAGATATATCTTATTATAGAAAATTGAAAGTTTTCTACTTAAGTTATATATGACCTACGATAACTCATCTAACTTAAAATAAATAGTTTGTTACTTACAATAAAAATCCATACAAAATTTAATATATATTAAAAATCGATGAAGCACAGACACAGATATAGCTACATCATACGGATACGATCAGATACAACGATTCGTCAATTTTTTTAAAAAAAAAGTAAGATAAGGATACATCTAAGAATGCGTCATTTTTTTTAAAATATATATTTATAAAAAACGAGGATACTGATATGTTAAGATACATTTTCTTTTTCTTTTAAAAAAATCTAGAATATAGATAAATTCAGTATACAAGTTTATAATAATAGCACAAAATAAAATACAAAAAAAGCAATATCTAAGATGTTGAAGTACAATAGTTAATAAAATACAATAAAAAAATGACTCATATTGCGAAGAAGATGATTAGAAGGAGAAGTATGAAGATAAATGAAGAATTTCTTCATTGAATTGTTGAAGATATCCAAATGGTTTATATTTTGATGGATTTTGTGGGAACTCAAATGTGAAGATGGAGACTAGATGATTCTAGTCTAGGATTTGGTCCGTTATTTTTTTTTTCTTTTATTTTGAACTCGAGTAGTGAGTTTTTTAAATAGATTACCTAGTTTTAGATTGGAAAAGAATATATGAGTTGCTTGTCTTTTTTCTTTAAAAAAAATATGCGTAAAAATAGATACGTCAGATTACGTGTTAGATACGTATCTAGAAGTATCGGTATCCAATACGTATTTGATACGAATTTTTTGCCTCACATGAAGTATCTATGATTTATAGTTAAAGATAATACATCAAACTTAAACATTAATTATATTTCTTTTAATAAGATTTAGTAGAATCACTTTCGAAATAAAAACACATTATGGAATTTTTTTGTTAAAAAATCAATACATAAAAGATGAGATTAAAAATTTTAAAATTGGATAGAACATTGACGCACTAATATTATACATATTTTTCAAATAGACACACCAATATTATAATTTCTTACTCAAATTTTAAAATAAATAAATAAAAAGTCAAGATGAGTCTAGCTCAATTAACACAGTGTTTGTACTCTCAAGTTTCATATGAGATGTTTCATCTTCTCACTCTATATATTATGGAAAACAAACAAATAAACAACCTAAATTTTGAGATGAAGTTATTACAAGTTGACCTAAAAGGGTCACTCTCAAATATTTTCATATTTCAAATGAGGCAGCAAGCTTACCATTTATAAAGAAGATTTCATATCAGAAATGACTCCATTCTTTCCACTTTTGGATTGGTAAAAAGTTCAATCACTTGCACATGAAGAAAAAGAATCCAGCCAATGGACTCTCAAAAGCTTTGATTCGGTGAAATCATATCTTAGGCTTTTTTTTTTTTTTTTTTTCTTCTTTTTTTTAACATTGTTACAAGACATTATTATTACAATTTTGACTTCATGTTTTCTTTTTTATTGAATCAATTAACTAATGTTTTCTTAAAAGTGGCCAAATGGATGGGAATTTCCTCATTGAAGAGTATCAATTGATTCCGTTTTTGTAGTGTATTATTGTCTAACATATGAATAAAATGTACCTTTTGGAACATCTGAACTACATTATTAATGTCATTTAATTTTTCATCGTATCTCTTATTTTTTTAAATATGGGATGAAATTTTGTTTATCTTATAACAAGAATATATTATTTTGAGATGTTTTTATAATTTTATTTGAGTACCATCGGGAGTGGGAGATTCAAACCACGAATTTCGTATTTCTAACACGTTTAGATGCCAACTGAGTAATGCTCGATTTGACTTTTATAATTATTTTATTAATACATTGAGTTAGTTTGAAATTTTAGTATCTAAAGATTTCTTCTTTTGTTTAGTTCTTTTCCTAATCTTGTTATCGTAATTTTTTTTAAGAAAGTTGTTCTTGTAGCTTATTGTTTTCTAATTTGGAGAGGTTGAGATTTAAAAATCATGATTGATGCATTTAAAAGTTGTTTGGTAATGTTTTTCTTTCTTATTAATTTTTTTTAATTTTTATTGTTTAGGTTTAGAGTTTTGTTAGAGTATTAGATTTTGACTTTGCATCATAAAAAAGGTGCGTCTAGAAACCATTTTATTTCTCATACTCCAATTTCGAGAGTTTTAATGGGAAATTGTTATTTTTTTTAATATAAAATGATTTCCATGTAAAATTGTATTTTTGAATACCTTTTCTATTTAAACTACATGCATGAATAATAAGCATGAAAAAAAAAAGAATTTTTATAAATAAAAAAATTCCAAAAATATTTATACTTTATAACAAAAAGTTTTAAAAGTGAACACTTTTCATATTTTTTTGCTATAAAGTGTAAATATTTTTTAAAAACTATATTTGTTTTCTCACAATTTTTTAATAATGGTTTCATATTCCCCGGATAAACATAAATCTTTAGCCAAATTCATATAAGATATTAAAAACTCTTTTTAATTTCCTTAAAATATATAGATAACAAAACATATAAACCATGGTGTTTATAAGATTAATTTTTAAATTAAATAAAAATTCAAAAATCAAATAGTTACCATATACAACTTACAATTTTGGTAACATCACGTTTTATATACAATCTCTTAAACATTTTCATAAACTAAGAATTGAAAGGAAAAAAGAAGGATAAATTGTTATCGTTGTATACATTACAAATTAGGTTTTAAAATAAATATAGGAATATAGAAAAATTTCACAGATAGAAAAAATGTCAAACTATTTATAGAAATAACAAAAATAAAATCCTGATGATAGAACCTCTATCAACTTCTATTAAAGAATATTAAAATTTTGTCATTTTGTGTGAATATTTTCTCTTATTTTTCTACTTTTGAAAATTTTCCATACCAAATAATTATGGTTGTTTTCAAATATAGGAAAATGAACCGAAATATTTACGAATATAGTAAATTTAATTTTGATTTTTGATTTTTCAAATATTTAGATCTATATATTATTTTAATTTTCAAATTTTTAATTTTTAATAGGATTATTTTCAAATATAAGAAAATAAATTCAAATATTTACAAATAGAGCCAATTAGTTTTTGAATTCTAAATTTTCAAATATTTAGATTTATATATTATTTTAACTTTTAATTTTGAATTTTAATAGGATTGTTTTCAAATATAGGAAAATGAACTAAATTATTTATAAATATAACAAAATTTCACTGTTTATATGTATAGACCAGTATATTGTCTATCTATGTCATGATAGACACAAACAGTAGTCTATCACGGTCTATCATAGATAGACTATGATATTTTACTACTATTTGTAAATATTTTCAGCAGTTTTGTTATTTAAAATAATTTCCCTTTTCAACCCGTATATATAAATACTTTTTGAATTTTAAAATTTGCAATATGTATTTATATATTTTTTAAATATTATGTTTTAAAATTTTTTCTTGCATACGAAACCATTTATAATTTTACAATATATTAATTTTGTTTACTAAGATATTCATTTATGTTCATTTTAATACTTTTACAACCACGACATTTACATAATAATATATTGAGTTAGATTTGAGTATACATCATTTAAAAATTAAAACAAATAACTTGAGTAAGAAATAATATTGTAAATCAAATTTTAGCAACATATGAATGATAGAAATAATTGTACTATTGTTATTAATTTTAACTTGTACTTATATATATTTGATAATTTAAGTATTTGATTTTTATTCTTTATATTTTAATGCATGCAATTTTTTTATTTTATATAATTAGATTATATTTAAACTATAAAATATGGAAAAAAATGTTAGAAAAAAATACAAAAAAACAAGAAACAAGAAATAGTTATCAAACAAGTTCCTATTCTTGTTTCACTTTTTCAAAAAATAGAAAACATGAATAGTTATCAAACATAATCACGTTTCTTGTTTTCAAAAAAAAAAAAGGAACGAGAAATAAGAAATAGGAAAAGAAAAAGCAAACGGAAATGTTATTAGACTTTGATTACTTTGTACCATAATCAAACTTAAATTTGTGAAAGACAAATATGATACTATTGTAGTAAGTTTACAAAGTTTTTTACAATTGCTTTTTATTAAAACTAGTCGTGAACTAGCAAAAATAGAATAGAAATGATAATTTGCAACATTTAACTAAAATTATGATTGAATTTGATAAAACTAAAAATTTTTTAGACATAAAATTGATTTTTCTTTTCCAAAACAAACAAACAAACAACATAGTTTTGAAATAACTGGATAAGATAAAAAGAAATCACCTAACTAAAATTGATAGGATTTTAGGTTGGTTGGTAAATTTAATCTCTAAAATTTTAAACTTTTATTATAGTTTTAAAAAGTTGTAGTTATATATTTTTAAAAATATGTCAACTTTTTAATTCTCAAGTTTGTATCTAACAAATCTTAATCCAACATAATTTAAAGTTTTTCAAAACTATCTAGCCACACTATTTAAAAACAATACAATAAGTATATCATGCAAATATTTAAACTAACAAAAATTATCGACGATATATATTTAGATACATAATTATAAGCTTATAAACCTATTGAAAATAAGAAAAAAGGTAAAATTAGTATAAACACAATTGAGATTTTTAATCTCAGAGTAGAATGCCTCAGTGCTCATCTTCTATTCTCAATCTATGCAACAAAAGTTATGATAAATTTGACATTTTTGGAAATTTTTTTTTTGATATAAACTAATATTAATACATTGAAAATCACTTTTATTTGTAATTCCTTCTGAATTTACAACTAATTGAAAACTTTTTAAAATTTATATAAATGAGTTGGGACAACTTTGAAAATTTGCGAACTTGTAAAATTTTTTTACCATGGGTTGTACTTCTACCTTCTTAAATTGTGTATTGGGTTTTTAAAGATATTAAAAGAAAAATTAAATAATAGAAATAATAAATTTTTTTTTTTTAAAAAAAACGTCATCACATGCACTTTTTTTTTTTTTTTTTTGGAAATAATGAATTCTACACACAGTAAAATGATGAGTAGGGAAACAGAGTATTAAAGAGGAGTAGGCCATTGAAGCTGTCTCTTATACACATCTAGATGTGTATAAGAGACAGAGGTTGGGATGAGTGTTGGCTAAAAAAAAATTTGGGTTGTCTCCATCTAAATCGAATTCTTTGTTTAAAATTTGATTACTTTATATTGATTAATTTGTGAATTTTTAATATATTTTTTTAAAAGTCGTTATGATATATTTTTTTTTAAGTTTGCAATAAATATCGTAGATATTTGATATTTAGTATTTAAATTTTATAAGATTTTAGTTATTAATTATGTATTGTATACGAATTTACAAATTTTTAATTAAAAAAAATTAAGTTATAACTTGTCAATCCAATCCAACTCAACTCGAATGTTAAGAACTAGGTTGAAGATTTTTGGAGATTTTATTTGGGTTATTTGAATGGTTGATCCAACCAACTCGAATTTTTGGTTTAGTCCTAAAAATATCCCAACCCAACCCAAGTATTGCACAACCCTAGTTCCATTGGTTATTTCCGAAAAAGAAAACCGTGTCCAAATTTCCTTCTTTTGTATTTTGAATCCAAAAGATAAACATCAAAACGCAAAATTAATAATAATAAAATTAAATAAAAAAAAAAAGAAAATTATAAGCAAAAAATAATAATAATAAACTCAGCCCCGATGGTATAAATACCCAACGGAAGCAAAGAGTAATGCCTCCTCCTCCTCATCCATTTCATCATTCAAATTCAAACCATTTCTTCTTCTTCTTCTTCTGTTGTTTAAATCCCTCTTCTTCTTCAATCATGGTGGTTCAATCCCAACTTGTGTTCGACCATTTTGCTCCCATCAAATCCTGCAAACGCACTGCTCTGTTCACCGGAATTCCGGTGATCGATCTTAAAGACCCAGAAGCCAAAACCCACATCGTCAAAGCCTGTGAGGATTTCGGTTTCTTCAAGGTCGCCAACCATGGCGTCTCCGACGACCTCATCGGCGCTCTCGAAGCCCAAGCTCTGAAATTCTTCCATCTCCCTCAATCGGAGAAGGAAAAAGCAGGGCCACCCGACCCCTTTGGATATGGCAGCAAGAGAATTGGCCCAAACGGCGATGTGGGTTGGATTGAATATGTTCTCCTCAATACCAATCCTCAACTCATTTCCGAAAAATCCTTCTCCATTTTCCGGGAAAATCCCGAGATTTTCCGGTAAGATCTTGAAGAAACAGATTACTCTGTTTTTTGCTCTGTGTTTTTGAAACAGAGAGGATATTGATTTGTTGATATTTTTGTAGGTGTTTGGTGGAGGAATATATATTGGCTGTGAAGGAGATGGCTTGTGAAGTGCTGGAAGTTATGGCAGAAGGGCTGAGGATTGAGAAAAGTGCTTTGAGCAGGCTGTTGAAAGATGAAAGGAGTGATTGTTGTTTCAGGCTAAACCATTATCCGCCATGCCCGGAGCTTGAAGCTTTGAGTGGCAGGAATTTGATAGGGTTTGGGGAACATACAGACCCACAAATCATATCTGTCTTGAGATCAAATAACACTACTGGACTTCATATCTGTTTGAGAGATGGAAATTGGGTTTCAGTTCCTCCTGATCACACTTCCTTTTTCATCAATGTGGGTGATTCATTACAGGTAGAATCCCTTCTCTCTCTCTCATTGGAGATCTCTGTTCGTAGGTTACTGTTATTAAAATCGACCATCAAACATAAATAGAAAACGTAAATGGATAGTTAGAAAAAATTGTGAGAACTGCTAGTAGAGTTTTAGAGTTTATATAGTGTATTTATATGAATTTTAGGATCAACATCGTAAATAACATATAAAAGACAAAATTCATAAGAGATTCAATGCATTCCAACATATTACTTTTCATTCATCTTTTCTTTCTCTAGCTACCATTTTCTTGGAAACTTCTCCTTCTTTCTTGCTATCTAGAATGTGTGGAGAAGTCAAAGATGGATAGACAGAGGATCACTTTCTCTATCCAAAAGGCTTTTTTTTTTTTTCCTTTTTCTAAATGGGGAAGGGGAAATGGTGATTTTAATGGGTGGTTTTTAATGTATGTTTGTGTTATTTTGTTGCAGGTAATGACTAATGGGAGGTTTAAGAGTGTAAAGCACAAGGTTTTAGCTGATCCAATAAAATCAAGGTTTTCAATGATCTACTTTGGTGGACCACCTTTGAATGAAAAGATTGCACCTTTACCATCACTATTGGAAGATGGAGAGCAAAGTTTGTACAGAGAATTCACTTGGTGGGATTACAAAAACTCTGCTTATAAATCAAGACTTGCTGATTGTAGGTTAGGCCCTTTTGAGATAAAAAACCTCACCCCTTTGTTGACCTGAAAATCCCCCACAAGAAAAATACTTCCTTTTCAAAATTATGTCACAATGCCAAAGAAATAGAAACAAAAAAGAGAGAGAGGGTCCTTTTGGGATACTTTGAAAATATGTGAAATTCTTGTGTCATTTCCCTATTGTTCTTCTATGTGCTTATGGTTTGGAGAGAGCAAAAGACAGAGAGAGAGAGGGAAAAAAGGTGTATAATTCATAATCACATGATAAAATAATGGATAAATAATAGGGGAATATTTGGCTTAAAAAAGGAAAAAAAAAATGTTTAAATTAGATCATATGTGTAAGGTAGAGATAGAGATGGGAGGGATTTGGCAAGGCTAGGAAACAAATAGAATAGGTTTGTTTTTGTTTCTCACAATGTTCTTTTATTTTGTTAAATATTTTTGCTTTTGGGTTTAAATGTATGAGTAAGGACAACCACTTTCCACCCTCCAATCCCATTAGTACATTTGTCATCACCATCATCATCATCATGTCACCATGTGCAAATGACACCCTCATGTATTTTTCCCCAAAATACCCCTCACTTGCAAGTATACTTAGTCACATAACTCCCCCCTTACCATCTTGTACCAAAGCTTGTGGATTCTAGTGTTATATATGCTTCTCACAATTTCCCATATCTCAAAATTTTAACTTTCTTCTTAGAATGTAAAAAAATCAGTGCATTGTTCACATTGACATAAATGATGTGATACAATGTCAACTCTTTTTGTATACTTGCGTTAGATAATGTCATTAATTAAATCAATTAGAAGTCACAATTTACAATAGCAAATAAATAAGTCATGACACCAAGTTTAAAATGTGAGCTATTTTCCATGATGGACAGAAAACATGTTTTCTCAAAATTGAAAATCTTTCAAATAATAAGTCTTGAATTTAAGAAGCCAAGCTTGTGTGCGTGCATGGTGAATTGGATCTGGTTAAACTAAGCAAAAAAATCCAGCATATATAAACTATTAATTAAAGAATTGATACCAACAAGATTAAAATTTTGAAAAAGGATTAACTTTATTATTTCTTAAAAACAAGAAGAATCAAATTTGTTCAAACTATAAATAAAAACTAAATTTCGTCTAAATGACAGGACAACAAACAGGTCCATGCAAATGTAAAATAACAACCAACTTTTTAAAGGAATATAAAATTTTCCAATAACTTCAACTGAAATAGTTTTTTTATCGCCCACACAAATGATTTTTTTTTTAACATCACTTCACGGCCGGCTCCACAAGCAACCATGCATGGATATGCTACTGCGAGTAGTAGCACAAGAATCTATCCACCAAATATGTATAGGAACAAAAGCCAAATTAACGTTAACATGAACTAAAGTTAACGGTTTATTCTTCTTCACATGCCACTTTATGTATTCAGGACAATTTATCTTGAAGTAACCTTTTTTTTTTTTTTTTTTTTGTAGAAAAACAAAAAATTTTAATAGCTTTTGCTAAGATGTCCATTCTGCGACATCTGTAAATTTTATTTTATTATTTATTTATCTATTTATTATTATTTTTTATGAGAGTCAGTTACCAAATGAGCATTTTTTATGCTTTCTCTTTCAATCTTATCTTCTTCTTGTACACATTGTTAGATAAGCTTGTTAATACCTCATTTATCATTCTAAGAATTACAACTTATCTTAAATTGAGTGAATTATGCAAAAAAAAGTGATAAGTACCAAATGTACAAGTAAATTTTTCTTTATCTAGAGATCAAATGCATTTAACTTTTTTTATGAGATTGAACATTTCTGCAGTGTACTCTCTTATATTTTTGTTGCCCGTATACCACATAGAAGTCAAAGAAGTTAAAAGACTACTTGCTCTCTCTTTTTATATTTAGCAAAATATTTCTCAATTTGAACAAGGAACTTATTGGCATTTTCACTCTTTGTAATAGAACCCCAAAAAGATTTTGGAATGGAGTGTCGAATGATCATCAGACACATACGATTTGACCGTTTTCACGTTAACCGTATTCAGTTATTTTTAAGTAGAAGAAAGTTTATCAGTTTATAATGCATGGTCTAAATCCACACACTCGAAAAGAATCCTTGTACTTTCCTTCCAAATTTTGAAGTTCGATCCATTCAACTTAGGGACAGAACTCAAATTTCCAAATATTTAAGTAGGACCAATTGAAACAAGGAACAAACAATTAAAACATGTACTCACAATTAAACAATTTCACATATATAGTGAGCCTCTTTAACAAGATACCTAGCACAATATTGATGTCTAGTATTTGGGCAAAAACGCTAACTTTAAATGATACTCTCAGCCTAGTAATCAAAGTATTGACAATAAACTCTGTAAAAAATAGTCTTTCTTTGGATTGACTATTTTTTCATATGGGCAATCTTCATAATTGTCACATACTCATTACCACACACATATCTATAATTTGATCAAATAATTATCTTCCTTTTAGTCAATAATCTTTGCTAAATCAATGAATATGCACATCCTATATTTTAAAAATAAACTGATCTAAATAATAGAAGCTACTTTTGTAACATATAAGACATAATAATATAATAATGTTAAATATATTATTATATATAATGGGAGAAGATCACCAAAAATTATCAATAGAATTTAGTCTTCCTTTACAGAAGGATAATGAATTTTGGTGTAATTGGAATTAAATTGCATTGACAGATCAATAGAAATGGATCTCACTTATAATGGTTATTTGATTACAATCGATTACATTTACCTATACATTTTACAAATGTAATCTAATAATTATTGAGGTTGTCTACTTAGGAGTTTAAATTGAATGGACAAAGCAAGACTATGAAAATACCCTACATTATAAATCAAATTTTCGGACAATTGATAAAACCCCCCATTTTCGCAAATATATTGAAAATATATCTGGAACATTCGATTGTCTTCTTCTTCTTCTTCCTCTTGCTCTAACGTCCGACTGACATTTTAGAGTTTAGCATCTAAGCGTTCGATTATCAGTAAGTATGCCATTTTCGATTATTATGCTCCATTAATCATTCATTTCACAACCTGAACATGTCTGATTTTTCTCTACATAACTGTTCATAAAAAGTGCGACATTTTTTCCAATTTCCATAAACTTGTACTCGGAGTTTGAAAAAACAAAATCTCTTTTACCATTGACACCGTAGTTGTATTAAAATGATGACATTGTATGTTATGTTTGTTATACTGAATTTTTCTGAAGTTATCGTTTAGTGTATTAATTACCTCTTGTATCTTTGCATGTTATGTTTCGATTATGATACATGTATGATTAGTCATCACGAGAATCTGACCATGATCTTGAACCCAAACAAAAATGGTAAAGAAGTAACGCTAACCCAAATGGTAACTTAAACGATATCAGTTGAATATTTATATGTTTCTTACTTAAAAATTATTGCAGAGTTGGCATGATACAAATCTAGTACAAGATTCTTAAGGTCGAGTGGTATCCTGCTCAGTACACCAGTTTATCCCATATCAGGCTTGCCAACATTATTATCGAGAGGAAGTTGAGTCCTGAACAATTGGATATGTTTAGAATGGCGATATTCAATTGCTTTATTGATTTGAATATTATATTTAGTAGTGTTCTCATTCATAAGGCTTTACTGAGGGAGAGTGTGGACGACAAAGAAGAATATATGTCATTCAATATTATGGAGAGCACAGTAATATTCGAGAAAGCAAAATTCCTATTCGCGGGATTGTGGTCGCCCACACTTGTCGTTGAGCGAACGAAATTTATTGGTTATCATTTGCGAGACACTTATTTCAAGCGTGAAGGATTGACGTTGATTGACTTGGAGAAAGAGTACCCGAAATGTAAGTTTGAAAACGATGAAGATGTTGTCAAAGTTTTGTTAGTATACTATGCAGAGCTTACAATGATGGGAAAGGACAAGCATATGTCCATTGATCTATATCTGTTTCAGGTTGCTGATGATCTTGATTATTTCAACAATATGAATTGGGGGTCAATGTTATGGGACAGGACCTTAGGCGGTTTGCAACAGGCCTACTTTGGGAAGGCTAGAACATACAGGGACAACATGGCAAGAAATCCATCCTATGTCATAAAGTTTAGCCTCCCTGGGTTTCCACTTGCGTTTCAGGTAAATTAGTTTGGCAACATCATTATAATTTAATCAATTCACCATATGCATCTTGCACGCTTACATGACATTTGTTTCTAATTCTTTTGTGCAAAATTTTATAGGTTTAGCTGTACAAGACATTGTCCACGATCAATGGTATTGTTGCAACGAAATTAAATACAACTATTGTCCTTCGAATACTTTGTTGGAGTTGCCTACGACCAATACTACTTCTAACCTTGCAAGAAAGGATTTTTAATTCTGCATCGATAAGTATTCATCCTTACACATTTTAATAATAGAAAAATAAAAAAAAACTCATAGAAATTTTTTGAAATGTTGTGCAGATTGTGGTAAATACGATGTTGGACAAGTCAGATGATGAGCATGCATATACATCCACCCTAGTACAGAAAGGCCATTTCACACATGACAGTATGTGCAAGCGCACACAATTGAAGTAATAAATCCCAAATAGGGTATCATCCTCAGGGATCGGTGTGAGCAAAATTTTTATAACTTAGCTACTACAATTCTTTGTCAATTTTATCCAAGCAACCAAAAGACGATTTTTATCCACAACTACATATGACAAAAATTCAGTCACACACAAGAATAATTCAAAATAAAATATTTCCAGGGTATTGTTTCTTTTAGGGAATACAATGACTATGACATGCAATTGATTGAAATTGATAGATTGAGGCTAGAAGTTCTAACATCAGAAAATCCTCTTTCGAGCTCAAACCATCCTAATACCCATCGACTCGAATCTCTTCTATCGCTTGAATAGTTACAACATTAAGACCTTTCAATCGTACCCCTTATTATTCTAAATTCACTCTCATGCAATTTCGAATAACAATCTAAATTATTGGGTCCAGTGAATTAAATTCTCTCGAGACATCTAATTAACATAAGTTCATTCAATTAGTGGCTAGTTAATCAAAAGCATTAAGCACAAATAATTTAGAAATCTATGCAAAATCAATCAATTATAAATTCAATATTCAAAGTAATATCCCTAAAATCCACAAACACCTTAGAAACAGAGTTTAGTCATGCATGATTTCAATAAACAAACAATCATAACGGCGAAAAATAAATTAATAAAGAAGAAGATCTTCCCTCAATAGGCTTGAATCCCAATCACGATCTTCTTCCTATCACAATCAATCTAGAAACACTCTAAGATCAACTCTCAGTCAAAATCTCGAGTCTTCAACCAAAAACGATATGAATTGCTCTGTTTCAGCTCTTGTACGTACTAGAATCTATCAAGTCGGCTCTCTATTTTTCCTCTCTTTTTTTTTTCTCTTTTAGAACTGGCAGCACACATTGATATTTATAAGATGCTCGCAACGTTGTAACGCTGGCGTCATGCTAGTCGAATGTTAAAGTCGTAGCATTGCAACGCTACAAGTAGCATTGTAATGCTGTCCTGTTCTAAATTGCTCTCAGGTTTGTAGCATCAGGGAGAAGCGTTGCAACGTTCTTCCAACACTGGCTCCCCTAAATTGCCTACAAAATTTGCCTCTTTTCTTGATCTTAAGTTCTTGATTTCTTCCTAATTCCATGGCCAACCTGTAGTTGCTCAAAATTAGAGTTTTGCTTTAGGTTTTTTTTTTTATCATTTTCGCACAAATTGCTCCTGATGCTTAGTTTCCTAAAATTACTCAATAAACCACGTCAAACTAAACAAAACTAGCAACATTAGTTCTAAATTTGAAGGTAATAAAAGCACTTTTTAGATGCTTTTCAACGTAACACCTCCAATTGAACCTACTATTCACTGAGGTCGGTCTTCATACACCCGAAACCCCTGTGACAATCGTTATGTTGATGATGCTCATATAAATGAACCCATCCATGATGATTTCGTACATGATCTACTGGAGACTTACATTGCAGATGTCTTATCCATTCCATCAAGTAGTACACAATGGGATGAAAATGTGAGAGGACCAGCACCACCAGCATCTCCATCGATTGAGCAACGTTTAGACTAATTGCCCAACAAAATCTAAGAGGTTAAAACAACATCTTCATTGATTGACCAACGTATGAACCTATTGTAGAATGAACTCCGAAACGTGAAGAACATTCTTGTTGATCTTAGAAATGGTATGAGGATTATCTTTCAGCTCATCGAATCAATCTCAAGAGTTATTAGAGTCCAATAGTAACTGTATAACGTTACTATACCATTGCATAATACTTATATAGTTGTAACGTTTCCGTAGGTTGATTAATTCTTCCACGAGGGCTAGCATCCTCAACGGAATGCTCATTGTCATAGGGCAACATCCCATGCACCCTCTTCTATTGCTATTTAGTTGCATGTGGGAGTACAAGGGTTACTGTCAACTCCCTCACAATCTGATCTTTCAAAAGTTGTTGATCCTAAAAAAGAAGTAAAGCCCACACCTATGGCCTCAACATTCATCATCTCATGAAGTAAATTCCCCACTTTCTGTACCAACTCTTCCACAATCCAAAGTCCCAACACATGTTGGCCATTAAATCACAACCAATTCATTGAATGAGTATATTAAACTCCCATTCACTATTAGACCACGAACCAAACTCCTGTTGTCTACCACCCTTAAAGTCAGACTGATACATGAAGTAAAGCCCCCCACCAGCAATGTCATCACTTTCACCATTGAAAGTCCCACCCATTGTAGACCCTCAACCCCAACTCGATTTACAAAGGCACCTTGTTAACCCTAGCACCCAACTAAAAGACAATCCCACTCCGTTAGCATTGAACCCCACTGCCAATAACATTACAAGTCAAACCCCCAACTCAATCGGGAATGGATGTTATGCCCCTAGTTTAGGTTACCCCGAAACCTGAGCATACAGAAGACTACACAAGTGCATAAGGAATTGAAACCATATACCCCTCCATAAAAAAAAAAAAAAAATGACAGGGTGTGACAATATGGTTTGGATGAGGCAGTTGTTCGTAAAAGGAAAACCATCTGGGTTGTTAAATGTGTCAACCCCTTAACCATGAAAAGTCATTGACAAGAGGTCAAGGGTTGATGTGCAATGTGTACGTGCAAGTGAACACGGTATAGTTATAATACAGTAAAATGGCTTAAAAGACTGAGTATCATCCTCAAGGATGAAACAAACAGTTCCCACTTAACTATTCAGAATTGTATCAATTTTAGCTAGGAAATTGGAAAGTCGAATTGCGTGATTTTGATTTAATTTTCAATAAAGCAAGACAAATAAATGAAATTTCAGATATAAAGAGTGTTCACGGTGTCAGTTTTCATTACATCTTTCATTGAGTAATATTTAAGTCAATCATGGAATTAAGCATACCATTATCTAAGTCTAGAAACTAAGTTTTGAATCATTGTCTTTCAAAAAATTCTTTCTCATGTAATTCTAATCAATAACTAACGTCGTGAATTCAAATTAAAATCCATGACATTAAACATTGTCCTCATCAACTTTTACTACTCTCCTAACTACGTACGTGATAGGCTAATGGCAATTTAATGTTACAAGTCCAATTAACCATACAATCTACCGAATTAAACATTCAATCTAACATTTATTGATGGCCAATCAAATCAATTAAAACAATAACATCAAAAGATAATTAGCTATGCAATTCCATGAAATCCCTAAACATTAACTTAAATCCATATGTAAATCCAACAACAACTTAAAACAAAGAGTTTAACTACTCGTGGTTCTCAAGAACATATTCTCATACAAAATTGAGGGCATTCGAGTAGAGAAAAAAAAAAGAGGAAATTCTGTCTGTAATTCTGTCTCTATTAACACGTCGGGAAGTCGAATAGTCTCACAATCGGTCTTCAATCTTTTCTTTTTGGCAAGAACTCTCTCTTTTTTGTCTCAAAATTAGGTTTGAATATCTCCTCTCTAGGTCAGAATACTCCTCTGTGTTCACAGTTGTCTAAATAATCATCGGGACGAAATCTGGCACAAAATCCTTGCCTAAATTATCAAATTTGTCAAATAAGGAAAGCCAGCTTCACAACGCTAATAAACCACTGCTTGAAAATTGCCAAAGTGTTGCAACACTGGTCCATAGTGTTGCAACATTGCATCTGATATTGCAGCTACTATCCTTTTGCATCAACTCTCGCTTCCTGTCATAGTGTTGCAACTCTACAACCAGCATTACAACGTTCCCTATTTCTTGGAACATTTCACTTTTCCTCTCTTTTCTTCACTCTCTTTGGTCCATTGTTTGATTTTTACTTCTTTAAGCCTAATTTGATCCTTTTTGGCTTGATTTGAGTATAATTCATTTCTTGATCATGAATCCTAGAAATCACTAGCAAACACATCAAATTTGACGAAAACGTATTAAAAACAATCTAAAATCTAAGGCAAATAATGCACACTTTGTGTGCATTTCACCACTCCAAACTTAAGATTTTGCTAGTCCCAAGCAAAGAAGAAACAAGAAAATAGAAGAGTTCTAAATAAGTATGCTAGCGATTCATGCCTCAGGGAATAGTCAATTGAAAATTCAAACAGAAACATTCAAGCAAGTCTATCGTTATGGTCGTCCATGGCCAAATCTAATCATCTCCCACGTATGTATGTACAAGTCACATTCAATTTAAAACTAAAAAACTAAAGTCAGGTTCAATAAAGCTTCTCCAGTTTTCCTCCTACTGTAGCTCATGCACCAATCCTCAAGTATCCATACATTTTAAGAAAGCAATATGTCCACTAAGGTGCCTTAATTAGAATCTCAAATTTTAAAACTTGTATCATTTTACCTAGGGGTACTAGCTTTCACACACTCACTATAGGAAACCGTACCTAGTCAATTCCTGGGTGCTTATGATTTGGGAAACTCAAATAGGGACAGAGAAAGATCATACTTTAAGATATTACTCTCCTATTTCCACTATAAGTCATTCAACATGTATATTCAAATTTCATCATGGACAATTAATATCAACAACACACAACAAGGAATTCATAAAAAACACTCAAAACTCAATAAAAAAAAAATTAATTTTCTTCAATTTTTAACATAATATGCATACCAGGATAAAACCAAATAAACATGCATTTTCAACATAACATGCATGGCAGGATAAGCCCAAATAAACATGCATGGCAGGATAAGCCCAAATAAATATGCATAGCAAGATAAACAAATAAACACATAAGTACGAAGGACACCTCCCACCCCAAACTTAAAAATTTGCATTGCCCTCAATGCAAGAAAAGAATAAAGCATAGAGAAAAAAACCTAGGAGCAAGCGGGAGTCCACTAAACAGACTAGTGGAAAGAGTACTTTGCGTTGCTAATAGACCCTAAAAAATAAAATATGAGAACAAATGAGTGACTCTCTAGTTTTTAAAATAATATAACAAAAGCAAAAACAGAAAAATAAATAAAGCAGTAAAAATATTGGGTTACCTCCCAACAAGTGCTTGGTTTAACGTCTCTTAGCTAGACCAAACCCATTTATCATGCCGGATCCCATGCTGGTTTAAATCTCTAATTCTTGCTTCAACATCCTGAGATCAAAGTATCATATCCATGCCTAAGAGAAAACTAATCATAACAACCAACTGGAGGGTCAACAATCATATCATCATTGCTACAAAAATCAACAACTTACTCATATGAGATTGCATAGGAGGCAATACAAAATCATACTTAATAGGATTCTCATCTTTGTTATCTATCCTATGACATCTCTTTAGAGCTTTTGAAGGATGGATAAATGTCAAAAGTTACCTTGTCCTTGTTGACTCTAAAAGTTAACATGCCTTCCTCAACATCAATTTTTGCTCTCCCAGTGGCTAAGAAAGGTCTCCCCAAAATGATGGGAATCTAAAAATCATCCTCCATGTCCAGAACCACAAAGTCTGCAGGAAAAAAAATTGGCCCACCTTGACAGAACAACTTCAACAATACCTCAAGGATATGCTAAAGATTTATCGGTCATTTGTAAGGAAATTGTGGTAGACTTCACCTACTTCAATCCATGTTTCTTATGAATAGACAGAGGCATAAGATTAGTAGAAGCACCTAAATCACATAAGACATTCTTAATAAACAAAGAGCCAATAGTGCAAGGGATAGTAATGAAGGAACCGATTAAGGTTCGTGAGCAGAAATGGTGATCAGACCCAAATCCCAAATTTTACAAAATATGAATTTTAGAAACAGAAACCATATGCATTTAAAATATAATTACAACATGCTTGGAGAAAATTTACAGAAGAAATATGGGTTTAGAAAACCCTTACCTTTGAAGATCAATCTTCAAGAGAAATCCCTCGAACCGATAAGAACACTACTACGAAAGAGACCTATGTATTCTCTGATGAAAATCTAGGAGTTTTGTAGGCTCTGGCTATTTTGGATGAGGAAATTTGAGAGAGATGAGAGGAAAAAGAGAAAATAGAACACCTCTGTTTTTTCTCTATGTTCTGTGTCATAATTTTCTGTGAACAACGGAGGGAGAAGAAGAACTCCCATGTCCCACGATTTAGAGAGAAAGAGGGAGAAAGAGTTACAACTCCCTCCAAAAAATGATTTTTAAAAAATAAAATAAAATAATTTTAATAAATCAATTAATATATATTTATATGATAACTACATTATCATATAATATATATATTAAACTACATGTTATATCAAATATAACATATAGCCTATAGTTTCTATATTGTATCAAATACAATATAACCTATAGTTTTAATTCTCTCTCACTACAATATTTAATATAAATCTCATTTATATTAAATTTAATTATATAAATCCAATTCACATAATTAATGTTTGAATCATATTCAAATATTTATTTTCTCTCAAATAAACTTTAGATTATAATGTATCAACTACACTATAGAAATTGTATCATATATAATTAAATTAAAATAATCGTATCACATATAATTAATTCCCTCAATTAATTTGAACGATTCAAATTAATCCAAAAATTGATTCTCATCAATTCCCGTTGAGCTACCTACAGAGGGGACCTCATGGACCTGTAGCTTGAAGCTCCAACACTACGTGAATAATGAGTTAATCTTTTGAGTTTAATTAATTATTCACCATCTGTTAACTTTCGGACACTCTACTAAAGACCGACAGTTGCACTCTTCATACTACAGATATATTTCTGTGTCCATTGGATATAACCAATTAATAGTACGATGACCCTTTACAAATTGCTCGTAAGTATAGTTGGACCAAAATTACTGTTTTGTCCTTGTAGTTACATCTAACTCTTTAAGTACCCCTGATCCCTTTAATGAACAATAAATCATAGTCCAACTATGACCTAACCTCTCTCAGATAAGGATAGGGTGTGGCACCACATTGTTTAAATCTCGAAATCAGCCCTTAAGGGAGCAATTTATCTACTTACCCCGACGTTGGGGAATGGGTGAATTTCTTCTTGCGTAGCTATGTTCCCAACTCCTCAATCAGATGAATCCATAAAATAGTAGGCTTATTAAGTGGCGATCTGGCCACTCTCACCCATACAAATCAAAGGATTGCCTTCATAGGCAGAAGTTCACAACTCTCTCAGGATTCAAGTTATGTTACCTATGGTCATCCTAGTGAAATGCAAATCTCTATTATGAACGGCGATATATAATGAGACTAGTCATTTCATGGCCCGATCTTATATAAACTCTTTTGTATAGAATACTCCCGTTCACATGTCTCCACATAAGTGATCAGGATTAAATTACTTGTAGCACTTTACAACAATTTTATAATCTACAAAGCAGGTCGTACTCGTAGTGTTACTAAGATAAGGTATCTAGCCTTATCCTTCTACATAATCCAATATATCATTTAGGTTATCACTTAAACATGATCCATCCGTATGTCTCTACATACATGTTTAAGCTACAAGATAACCTTGGATATTAGTTTATTGGTTTGTGGATTAATGCAACTAAATTTCAAATAAAAATCACATATTTTATTAGATAAATAAAATATTTGTACAATACAATTACAAACTATAGAACCCTACGTGTTAATACAGAAAGGTGAAAACAACTTTAAAGTAGTTACAAATCTGTTACATTCAAGCTACCTTTAAATATACTGTGTAACTAATTGTAAAATGTAAGAGAGAAAATTTGTACAGAGTGATCAAGAAAGCTTGAGACATATCTTGTAGCAATCTTGTAAGATTCCTTAATAAAAACTCCGATCAAATTCTCCATGGACGTAGGCAATCCTTGGTCGAACCACATAAACCATCGTGTTTATCTTCTTATTTGATCTTCTTGTTCTATCGTGTACCTTCGAGCCATTGATCGTGTAGCATTTAGCTAACAATCGTTTAGCTTTTAGCCAACGATCGTTTACCTCGGTACCCCTATCGTGTAGACGATCATCGTCTTGAACCCCATCGTCTAGACGATCTTCAATAAAGCCTTCATTGTCTAGACGACTCTTCCCTTATCATCTAGACGACTTCCAGCTTTACATCCCATCAGCTAGACAACTGAAGCCTTATCGCCCAGGCGATTTCCGGCAGCATCTCCCTCTGATTCTCTCTTTTCTTTTCTCTCTATTTTCTCTGCAACAGACATTAGAGTTCTACAATCAGCAGAAGTGCCAAGTTCTAATCTCGGCCATCAAGGTGTAAGGTTGAGATCTCTCATCACACGGATTGTGCTTTTAGCACATTGTTTTGTGTTTGTGTGATTAAGAAAGGTGGTATCCGGTATTCGTATAGGGCCTGAGTATTGTTAAGCCCAAAAAGATCAAGTGCAATGTGTATTCTTCAACCCATATTTCTCTTCTCAAACCCAACAAGTGGTATTTGAGCCTGCAAGAAAGCTTCAAGATTAGTCAAGATTCTAAAGAAGCAAAATCTTGGAGCCTTTCAATTGAAATTTGAAACAGATATGGCAGTAGCAAGGTATGACATTGAGAAATTTGATGGGATAGGCGATTTTGGTTTGTGGAAAGCCAAAATCAAGGCTATCTTGGGACAGCAAAGGGCATATAAGGCCCTAGAGGATCCAGCCAAGCTGCAAGAACTGCAACAGAAGAAGAAAAAGAAAACATGGAGCTAATTGTTCATGGAATACTGGTTTTAAACTTGTCTGACAGTGTCCTAAGTCAAGTGATTGATCAAGAGACAACTTTTAAGATGTGGAGCAAATTTAATAAGCTATATGAGACTAAAAATCTGCCCAACAAACTTTTCCTAAGGGAAAGGTTCTTTACCTTCAAGAAAAGTGCTTCTAAATCCTTGATAGAGAATCTAGATGATTTCAAGAGGATAACTACTGAATTCAAGGCTCAAGGAGAAGAGATTGAGGTAGATAATGAAGCTTTTGTGCTTCTCAACTCATTGTCAGATTCCTATATAGATATGAAAAGTGCCCTAAAATATGGGAGAGATTCCCTAACTACTTACATCATAATTTCTGCTCTAAAAATCAGAAAAATGGAGCATATTATTAACAAGGAAGACAAGCCTAGTGCAGAGGGCTTATTTATAAAGGGCAAGTCAAAACATAACAATAAGGAAAAAGGAAACAGAGCTCAAATGAAGAAGGGAAAGAAAAGTCCAAGGTTAGATGTAAGTATTGTAAAAAACTTGGACATTTAATCAAAGATTGCAGAACTTGAAGTGGAAGAATGAGAAAAAAACAAGCAATCACAACCACAACCAAAAGTCCAACCTAATCAGTCAGATGAAGCCTTAGTTTGTGAGGACTCTTACTTCTATTCAGATGCTTTGGCTACCTCCAATTGTAAGGTAGAAGAAGAAGCTAATAAGAACCTAGATTGGGTTAAAGATTCAGGGTGTTCTTTCCACATGACACCCCATAAATACTGGTTTAGTACCTACAGAGAGTTGGATGGAGGATCTGTCTACATGGGAAACAATAACTCATGTCCAGTGGTTGTGATTGGCTCAGTCTCACTAAAGCTAAAAGATGGAACAGTCAAGCTATTGAGGAATGTCAGACATGTACCTAAGCTAAAGAGAAATCTAATTTCACTAGGCATGCTTGATTCTATTGGTTGTGAATACAAAGGCAAGGAAGGTTACTGTGAAGATTTGAAGAACAACAAGCCTATCCTTAGAGAGGTGAAGATTAATGGAGTGTATGTTGTTCAAGGGGTTCATTAAGTTCACTCACCTTTGATTGTGACTCAGAAGTAGCCTACTGAAGGAGATCTTTGACACAAAAGACTCTCACACATTAGTGCCAAAGGTCTACAAGCTCTTGCCAACCAAGGAATTCTACCTAAGGGAGTTCATCAGAGCCTATCCTTTTGTCAATATTGTGTGATAGAAAAGGCTACTAGGCAGAGTTTTGTGAAGGCTCAACACACAACTAAGGCCATCCTTGACTATTTGCATTCGAACATATGGGGTTCTTCATCTTTTCAGTCCTTAAGTGGAGCGAGGTATTTCTTCACCATTCTTGATGACTATTCAAGAAAAAGTTGGATCTATTTCCTTAAATCTAAGGATTTAGTTTTTGAAAAGTTTAAAGAATGGAAGATCATGGCTGAAAAATTGTCTAACTATCAATGTCTAAGAACTGATAATGGGCTTGAGCACTGTGCAGAGGAGTTCAATGTTTTTTGTAGACAACATGGTATAACTAGACAAGACAGTTAGGTATACATCTCAACAAAATAGGGTGGCGGAGAGATTGAACAGAACAATAATGGAGAGAGTGAGAAGCCTATTGTCTAATGCTATACTTCCTGAAAAATTTTGGGCAGAAGTAGCCCTATACACTGTCTATACACTGAACAGATGCTCTCATGCATCTCTTAACCTTCTAACCCCTGAAGAAAGATGGACCAACTAGCCTCCTAACCTGAAGAACCCAAGGGTGTTTGGTTACACTGGTTTTGTTCATTAGAGTAAAGGTAAATTAGCTGTCTGAGCGGTGAAGTGTATGTTTTTGGGCTTCATAGAAGGTGTTAAGTGGTTTAGAATTTGGCACCCTACTGAGAAGAGATGCATCACCAGAAGAGATGTTGTTTTTAGAGAAGATGAAATGTATATGCAGAGATCTAATCCTAATGATTCAGCACCTCAAGTGAAAATGATAAAATTGAGGTGGAGCAAGGTCTCATCCTTACTTCTGATCCTTAAGGCTCTGAATCATTTTTTGATCAACTACATCATCTAGAAGAAGAAGTAGAAGATGCCACTATTGATCCCGAGCAAGAAGAACAAGATTTGAGAGGGTACAGCCTAACTAGAGATAGGCAGAGAAGAACCATTGTGCCACCTTCAAGGTATGAAGACTACTTAGCTTTGAATGCTTATGATTTATCTAATGATTCAAAACCCTCAACCTTTGAAGAAGCAGTGAGTTTTTCTAAAGCTAAGATGTGGATAGAAGCTATGAATGATGAGATTGATTCCCTAGGGAGAAACAACACTTGGGAGTTGACACCTTTGCCAAAAGGATGCAGGCCAATTGCTTCCAACTGGGTGTACAAGCTGAAGGAGGGTTTCCCTATTGATCAAGGACCTAGATTTAAAGCTAGGTTGGTTGTTAAGGGTTTTACACAAAAGTCGGGTGTTGATTTTAATGAGATTTTTTCTCCAGTGGTCAAGCAGAATTCTATCAGATTGTTGTAGCCTTTTGTGGCTCAAAATAACCTAGAGCTGGAGCAACTAGATGTTAAAACAGCTTTTCTATATGGCTTCCTAGAGAAAGTTATCTATATGAGCCAACCAAAAGGGTATGAGGTCAGAGGAAGGAAGACTATATACGCCTACTTAAAAAGTCTATCTACAGCCTCAAACAGTCCCCTAGATGCTGGAATAGAAGGTTTAGTGATTTTGTACAGAATAATGGTTTTTATAAAAGCTCTTATGACAGCTGTGTTTACATAAACACAGAGTTCTACAGTCATCCTATCTACTTGTTACTATATGTGAATGACACACTTTTATCAGGAGCAACTATGAAAGAACTAAATAAAGTAAAAGATTTACTCAAGTCAGAGTTTGAAATGAAAGACATGGGAAATGCAACAAGAATACTAGGCATCGACATTATTAGAAATAGGAAAACTAGTATTCCAATCATTGATCAATCACAATATTGCAGTAAATTGTTAAAGAAGTATCAAATGACAGAGGCCAAAGCAGTATCTACTCCTATAGCTAACCATTTCAAACTCTCAGTAGAAAATTCACCGAAAGAATCAGGTATTGAACATCAGAAGATAATGTCAACAGTCTCATATTCCCAAGTTGTGGGAAGTTTAATGTATCTAATGGTGTCGACAAGACCTGACATTGCCTATGCTACTAGCCTGGTGAGTAGATATATAGCTAATCTGGGTAAGAGGCACTGGGAGGCAACAAAGTGGATAATGAGGTATCTTAAAGGTACTTCTAATGCTAAACTAATGTACCAACAGCTACCAGATAGTGAACCAGAGCTGATTGGGTATGTTGACTCAGATTATGTCGAAGATCTAGAGAAGAGAAGACCATTATCAGGGGATATCTTCCTATATGGAAGGTGTGTCCTAAGCTGGAAGGCTACTTTACAATCAGTGGTGGCCCTTTCTACTACTGAAACAGAGTTTATTGCCCTTTCAACGGCAGTAAAGGAAGGCCTATGGCTAAAGGGTCTCTTATGTGACTTTGAAATTAAATAGAATATAGTGAAGATATTTTGTGATAATCAGAGTACCATACAATTATCTAAGCATCCTCAGTACCATAACAGAACTACATATTGATGTTAAATATCATTTCATTCGAGAACAGATAGAAGCAATACAGATAGAAGTTCTGAAAGTTTATACCTCAGAGAATGCCTCCAACATGTTGACAAAGACAGTCACTCAGCTCAAACTTCAGAAGTGCCTTGATATTATAGGGTTTAAGCTGAGGGACAAAGGTTAAAGAAGAAGACAGTCAGATCACAGAAGCTGAAGAAAACTTGAAGTTTATTCAAGGTGGAGATTGTTAATACAGAAAGGTGAAAACAACTTCAAAGTAGTTACAAATCTATTACATCAAGCTACCTTTAAATACACTGTGTAACTAATTGTAAAATGTAAGAGAGAAAAATTGTACAGAGTGATCAAGAAAGCTTGAGAATTATCTTGTAGCAGTCTTGTAAGATTCCTTAATAAAAACTCTCGTCAGCTTCTCCGTGGACGTAGGCTATCCTTGGCCGAACCACGTACACCATCGTGTTCATATTCTTCTTTGATCGTCTTATTCTATCGTATACCTTCGAGCCATCGATCGTGTAGTATTTAACTAACGATCGTTTAGCTTTTAGCCAACAATCGTTTATCTCGGCACCCCTATCGTGTAGAAGCTCATCGTCTTGAACCCCATCATCTAGATGATCTTCAGTAAAGCCTTCATCGTTTAGACTACTCTTCCCTTATTGTCTAGACGACTTCTAGCTTTACATCCTATCGGCTAGACGACTGAAGCCTCATCGCCCAAGTGATTTCCGGTAGCATCTCCCTCTGGTTCTCTCTTTCCTTTTCTCTCTATTTTTTCTGCAACAAAGAAAAGAAAAGTATAGACATTAGAGTTCTACAATCAGCAGAAGTGCCAAGTTCTAATATCAGCCATCAAGGTGTAAGGTCGAGATCTCTCATCACACGGATTGTGCTTTTAACACATTTTTTTGTGTTTGTATGAATAAGAAAGGTGGTATCTGGTATTCGTATAGGGCCTGTATTGTTAAGCCTAAAAAGATCAAGTGCAGTGTGTATTCTTCAACCCATATTTCTCTTCTCACGCCCAACACTACGAGATTTAAGGTTTGTAATTGTATAGTTTGTAGGTTTCCATGTTTTGAATTACAAATTATACAATTACAAACTATAAAACCCTAAGTACAAATTTAGTAGGGTTCTATAGTTTGTAATTGTATGTTTGTAATGAAATGTTTGTACAATACAATTACAAACTATATAACCTTGGACCTTCCATGTTTTGAATTGCCTTTCCATGAGCTTGAATTGTGGTCTCCAAATTTGTAGTTCTTTCTTTGTACTCCTTGACAAATTCCAATGTTGCCTCCTCTAGAGAAGATTTCCTCTCTACATTTGATGGTCTTACACCAGAGAATTCAGGTAGTGCCTGCAAAACATTTTTATTGTTAACATAGGAAAAATTTTCATGGTTTCTTAAACTAAGACGATAGTGAGTAGGAATTTGTTTATGGCCCTTATAATGTCCTCTGTCAACATAATTGGTCGTCTCACTCTCCTGATCACCCTAAACTTGTTGAGATTCTACTACCATGGTTGCTTGAGAAGTTATTGATGGTGAATTTAATGATTGTCCTCCTATAACCAATTTAGATAAAGTGTTAGTAATTGTAGTCAATTAAGCCTTAATAGCACTTATCTCATCAATTCCATCCACTCTGATGATTTTGGTGGTGGAATCTCTATCACTTGACCAATTATAACTCGTAGTGGCCATGTTCTCTAAGGTAGCATAAGTCTCAGTAGTAGTTTTCCAAAAAATCGATCCCCTAGTAGTAGCATCTATATGAATTTAGTGTTAGCATTCAACCTATTGTAGAATAACTAAATTTGCAACCAATTACGATAACGATGTTGTGAGCATCTCCTCAATAAATCTCTGTATCTCTCCCAAGATTCATACAGTTGTTCATCAGGCTGTTGAGAGAAAACTACAATCTCTGATCTCAATTTGAAAGATTTGATGGGCAAAAAGTACTTGTTAAGAAAGACTTGAGCTAGTTCATCCCATGTTCCAATGCTCTCCGATGGAATTGATTCAATTCAATCTTTAACTCGATCCTGCAAAGAGAAATGAAATATTCTCGGTCTTATGGCATTATTAGAAACTCTATTAATTTTTACCGTCCCACAGATTTCAAGGAATGATCTCAGATGCTTATAAGGAACTTCAACAGGGAGTCCTCTAAAAGCAATGTCCTTCGTTATTTTAATCAACCTTGGATTCAACTCAAAGTTTTTTTATATTGGTAGGTGCATTCATGATCCTAGGTTAAGTTATGGGAAAGGGCGGTTGGAAATAATCCCAAATGACATTCTTCGTTTCTTCAACTATCACTTCTTTTGCTTCTTGCTTAACTCCAAGATTTCTCATAAACATACGTTCAATCTCATGATCAAAAGGCAAAAGAGGCATGTACTTATCATGGGACATGCACAAAAGAAAACTCCAACAAAATTAGCAAAAAAAATAAGCTCTAGTCTAAAATTTTCTCAACTAAAAAATAGTAAGAAAAAATCGTTATATTGATCTCTGGCAACAGCGCCAAAAAATTGATGTGTAATGTGTACGCACAAGCAAACATAGTCAAGTTATAATATAGTAAAATGGCTTAAAAGGTCAAGTATCGTCCTCAGGGATCAAACAAATAGTTTCCACTTAACTATTCAGAAATGTATCAATTTTAGCTAGGAAATTGGAAATTCGAATTAAGTGATTTTGATTAAATTTTCAGCAAAGAAATACAAACAAAAGAAATTTCAGATTTAGAGAGTGTTCTAGGGTGTCGTTTTCATTACATCTTTCATTGAGAAATATTTAAGTCAATCATGGAATTAAGCACAACGTTTATCTAAGTCTAGAAACTAAGTTCTGAATCATTGTCTTTCGAAAATAATTCTTTCTCATGCAATTCTAAGTGATAACTAACGTTGGGATATCAACTTATAATCCATTGCATTAAACATTGTCCTCATCAACTTTTACTACTCCCCTAGCTACATACGTGATAGGTTAATAGCAATCTAATGTTACAAGTCCAATTAAATATACGGTCTATCAAATTGAACATTCAATCTAACATTTATTGATGGCCAATAGAAATCATTTAAGACACTAACATCAAAAGATAATTAGCTATGCAATTCCATGAAGTCCCTAAACATTAACTCAAATTCATAAGTAAATCCAACAACACCCTAAAACAAAGAGTCTAGAAAATCATGGTTCTCAAGAACATATTCCCATACAAAATTGAGGGCATTCGAGTAGAGAAAGAGAAGGAATAAGAGAAAACCCTATCCAGAATGCTCATACTCTAGTGAAAATCGTCAATCTTCTCTCCGTTAGCACAACAGGAAGTCGAACGATCTCGCAATCGATCTCCAAACTTTTCCTAAGGGAAAGGTTCTTTACATTCAAAATGAGTGCTTCTAAGTTTTTAATAGAGAATCTAGATGATTTTAAGAGAATTACTATTAAATTCAAGAACAAGGAGAAGAAATTGGGGTAGATAATGAAGCATGTGTGCTTCTTAACTCATTGTATGATTTCTATAGAGAAGTGAAGACAACCCTAAAATATGGGAGAGATTCCATAATAGCCTCATACATTGGACAGATGCTCTTATGCATCTCTTAACCTTCTAACCCCTGAAGAAAGATGGACCAAAAAGCCTCCTAACCTTAATAACCTAAGGATGTTTGGCTACACTGGCTCTGTTCATCAGAGTAAAGGGAAATTAGTTGCCAGAGCTGTGAAATGTATGTTTTTGGGCTTCACAGAAGGTGTTAAGGGGTTTAGAATGTGGCACCCTACTGAGAAAAGATTCATAACTAGTAGAGATGTAGTTTCAGAGAAGATGAAATGTATATGCAAAGATCTAATCCTAATGTTTCAGTACCTCAAGAGAAAAATGATAAAATTGAGGTGGAGCAAGTTTTAATTCCTACTTCTGATCCTTCAAGCTCTGAAACATATTTTGATCAACTACCTCATCTAGCAGAAGAAGTAGAAGATGCTACTATTGATTCTGAGCAAGAAGAACCAGAGTTGAGATGTTACAGCCTAGCTAGAGATAGGCAAAGAAGAAACATTGTGCCACCTTCAAGGTATGAAGACTACTTAACTTTGAATGATTCTGATTTAACTAATGATTTAGAACCCTCAACCTTTAAGGAAGCAGTGAGTTGTTCTAAAGTTAAGATGTGGATAGAAGCTATGAATGAAGAGGTTGATTCATTAGTGAGAAACAACACATGGGAGTTGACACATTTGCCTAAAGAATGCAAGCCAATTGCATCCAAATGGGTGTACAAGTTGAAGGAAGGTTTCCCTAATGATCAAGGACCTAGATTTAAAGCTAGGCTGGTTGCTAAGGGCTTTACAGGGCTTTACACAGAGGCCAGGTGTTGATTTTAATGAGATTTTTCTCCAGTGGTAAAACAGACTTCTGTCAGATTGTTGTTGTCTATTGTGGCTCAAAATAACCAAGAGCTGGAGCAACTAGATGTCAAAACAGCTTTTCTACATGGCTTCCTAGAGAAAGTTATCTATATGAGCCAACCAAAGGGGTATGAGGTCAAAGGGAAGGAAGATTATATGTGCCTACTGAAAAAATCTATCTGTGGCCTCAAACAGTACCCTAGATGCTGGAAAAGAACGTTTAGTGACTTTGTTCATAAGAATGGTTTTCATAAAAGCTCATATGACAGCTGTGTTTACATAAATATAGAGTCCTATACTCATCCTATCTACTTGTTACTATATGTGGATGACATGCTTCTAGTAGAAGCAACTATGAAAGAGCTGAATAAAGTAAAAGATCTACTGAAGTCAGAGTTCGAAATGAAAGACATGGGAAATGCAACAAGAATACTAGGCATTGACATTATTAGAAATAGAAAAACTAGTATTCTAAGCATTGATCAATCACAACTACAGTAAATTGTAAAGAAGCATTAGATGACAGAGGCTAAAGTAATAACTACTCCTATTGCTAACCATTTCTAACTCTCAGCAGAAAATTCACCCAAAGAATCAGATATTGAACATCAGCAAATCATGTCAATAGTCCCCTATTCCCAAGTTGTGGGAAGTTTGATGTATTTAATGGTGTCTACAAGACCTGACATTGCCTATGCTACTAGCCTAGTGAGTAAATACATGGCTAATCCAGGAAAGAGGCACTGGGAGACTACAAAGTGGATTATGAGGTATCTTAAGGTACTTCTAATGCTAAACTAATGTACCAACAGCTATCAGACAGTGAACCAGGATTGATTGGTTATGTTGACTCAGATTATGCCGGAGATCTAGACAAGAGGAGGTCATTATCAGGGTATATCTTCCTATTTGGAAGGTGTGTCCTAAGCTAGAAGGCTACTTTACAATCAGTAGTAGCCCCTTCTACTACTGAAGCAGAGTTCATTGCACTTTCAGAAGCAGTGAAGAAAGGTCAATGGTTAAAGGGTCTCCTATGTGACTTCGGAATTAAACAGAATACAGTAAAGATTTTTTGTGATAATCAGAGTACAATTAATTTATCTAAGCATCCTTAGTACCATAATAGAACTAAACATATAGATGTTAAATATCATTTCATTCGACAGCAAATAAAAGGTAAACAGATTGAAGTTCTAAAAGTTCATACCTCAGAGAATACCTCTGACATGTTGACAAAAACAGTCACTCAGCTCAAACTCCAGAAGTGCCTTGATATAATAGGGTTTGAGCTGAGAGACAAAGGTTAAAGGAAAAAGACAGTCAGATCAGAGAAGCTGAAGAAAACATGAAGTTCATTTCAAGGTGGAGATTGTTATACAGAAAGGTGAAAATAACTTCATTCAGTTACAAAATATGTTACAAATCAAGCTACCTTTAAATACATTAGGTAACTAATTGTAAAGAGAGAGAGAAAATTACAATCGAGTGATCAAACTTATCTTGTAGCAATCTTGAACAAAACTCCCGTTAGCTACTCCGTGGACGTAGGCCTTCCTTGGCCGAACCACATAAAACTATCGTGTTCATCTTCTCTCGATCGTCTTCTTCTATCGTGTACCTCTGATCCACTAATCGTGTAGCTTTTAGCAAACAATCGTCTAGCTTTTAGCCAACGATCGTTTACTTCTGCAGGCCCTCATCGTGTAGACGACCAATCGTTTAGACGCCTTCATCTAGACGATCTTCAGTAAAGCCTTCATCGTCTAGACGACTTTTCCCTTATCGTCTAGACGACCTCGAGCTTTACCTCCCTTCGCCTAGATGACCGAAGACTCATCGCCCTCTTCAATTTTTGGCAGCCTTCCGGCGGTTCTCTCTTTTCTTTTCTCTCATTCTTTCTTTGCAAAAAGAAAAGAAAAGTTAGTCTTTTGAAGTGCATAACTAGTAGAAGTGTGAAGCTTTAATCTCAGCCATCAAAGTGTAAGGTTGAGATCCTTCATCACACGGATTGATCTTTCAACACGTTTTTTTGTGTTTTTGTGAAGAAATAAGGTGGTTTCCGGTAGTCAATTAAGGGCCAGCATTTTGTCAAAGCCCAAAAGATTAGTAAGTTTGTTTTTTCAGCCCATTATTCTCATCTCAAGCCCAATAGTTTGAGTAGAGAATTATACCGTAAGGGACTCGTAAACCATTCCTTCGACATTTGGCGTCTCTTAACACATGACCATCGTGAATGGATCCATCTCAACTAGGTAGGATGTATATGAATTGCATATCTGGTGAACAAACGCCCAACATATTCGTAGCAATCCCATTCTTCCTCGTTTGTACTTTTTCTTTCTTTCTCCCCAAAACATGAACCCTGATTAAAAAACAGTTAAACTTCATCCCATTGGCACCATGAATGAAGAAATAACTGCTTAACTTACTTTAAACTACCATTGAAAGTCAGTTGAATTTGCAGGAACTGGCATAGAGGTCTTCCAAAAAAGTAGTTGGCATCGGATAATGGATTTTAGACATTCATGAAAATATTTTCTAACAGATCGGCTAGACCTCTTGAAGCTAAAATTGAGTACTTTATTCTTCACATGGTGCGCTAGTATATACAAAAACATTGAGACAATCTCCTCAATACCCACAATTTTTCTTCCCTTTAATTGCCCTCTCACCCTACGGATATTACATAAGCTTATGAAACACTTGCCTAGCCATATGAAGTGTATTTATGAAAGTAACATTGTTCTCCTCAACCGGAGATTACAAAAGGCTTATCTAGTAAGCCATCCTAACAAATTAAGCCTCATACTTATCCCTTAATTTGAGTCCAGGGTGATACAAACATAAAGCAACACATGCTATAAGTATTTCACGAAGCATGATAACTAACATGTTGACAACAACATACACTCTCCTTCTCTTTGCAATAGTAAGCCAAGAAAAATCTAAAGATGCATATGATTAACAAATCTACATATAAATGGATGCATAGACAACAAATCTAAAAAAATACATTTTCACAATGGGAACAAAAAATATAAACACGTCGAGAAATTTTTGAAAAAAAAAGTCATCAAAGGAACTTATATATGAGGATAAAACAAAAAAAAAATGCATGTGAACATGCAACACATGAGATTAAGAAACAACCCAAAAATCGAAAGAAACCATGAGAGGCATGAAAGTGTGAAAATACATATTGGTATGTGTGAACAACAATCAGGTTTTGAACAACTCAGACTACACACGACAAACAACAAAGTTTGAACCCTAATCTATGTTTCAAAGTGTGTGAAAAAACTAATTAAAACATCTGTTCATTAATTGTCGCTCCATCAAAGTGTGCGAAAAAATTTACAATATATATATATATATATATTTATATATAGGATAGATATATAGATAGACAGACAGATAGATAGATAGATAGATAGATAGACAGATAGATATAGATATAGATATAGATATAGATATAGATATAGATATAAACTGGCATAATATCAAAATCACTAGCTAGCTCAGCGGTAGATTTGCCTTCCAGCTCTTTTTAAACCTAAGTTAAAGTCCCATTCACTACATTTATTTTTACTAAATTATATAAAGCCCTCCATCAACAAAAATTCTAGATCCGCCACTGCCCACGAGATTTCCTTAGCTCCATCAACGACCCTTCACCAGCAGGCAGGGTTGTAGAGAACAAAAAGAAAATAACTAAAGAGTTGTCGTGAGGATAAAGGACCTTCTGACGAAGAGACGATGACCAAGAGGAAGAAGAGCAATGCCTAACATGCACTGGTGATCCTATCTAGTGATTCAAAGTAGGGTGTATTCTGTTTTATTCTTCTTTTTTGTTGTGTTTTAAAAAATCTCCCACCTTGGGAAAAAAACTCTTTTGAAAAAAATATAAACCTACCTATTTTGTTTGTAATATATTTCGTTTGGGTTTGATCAATCTTGCCAAACTCAACAACAAACGAACATTTCACGTAGTAGTAGTGAAGAAATGCATGCAAAATATAAAGATGAATAACAGGAATGATAAAATATAAAATTTGTCAATAAAGTTTTCGCTTCCATTTAGCAGTAGACCAGAAACTCCATGATAAATGGTAACAGTTATTTAGACTACTCATCTTTATTGAGAAACCCAAGCGATGCAATAATAACTGATAATGTGTGAGGGCAAATTTATCGATACAATTTCTAATTCCATTTAGGGATATACTAGAAACCCTAAAAATTGAATAAACGATAACAACCATTTAGACCACTCACCGTTATCGATAAACACAAGCGGTGTAACTATAACTGATGATGTGTTAGGACAAATTTTGGAAAGTCAAACAAAATTATCAGAAAAAAAGTGTGGGTCCCACTCAATATTCAAACACAATTCAATTGATCACATCACGCCCTTCATTCAAATTACATTACTTCATTATGGATTTCCAACTGAAGCCCACATGTTAGGAAAAATGCAGAATGCCAGTAAACATTATCAAACATAAAAAAAATGGGTACCACTTTCCAAATTACTTTTCATTTATTGCGATACACTGGATGTAAACGTTGTCTTGAGTTTAAATCATTGTATTATCATTCAAATTTAAATTTAATTTAACCAAATTTTAAATCGCCAAATTATCAATCAAATTTAATGTTAATTTCACCATATTATCAATCAAATTTAATTTTAATTTTAATTTTACTCAACTGGTCGAATGAAATCCCTTTAACCTCCAAAAAGGCTCAATTTTCGGCCAACTTCTGCAACAATTACGCTTAGGATTATGACTATAGTTCGAGGATAATCCATGACGCACAAACAATGACAGTCAGACAGTCAGAAGCTTTTAATGATGCACAAAATATGACAACAGTAGTGTCCTGCACAGAAATCTCTCAAATCTGCATCCCGAACTTCGTTTTTCACCTCTATTATAAGCCTTTTTTTACAGCAAAAAAATTACCACAAACAACACAAACTTATAAGACTCGTTTTCTAAATAATTTGTCCAAATTAACAGGCCTGAACAATGATCAAATCAATCTTAAACTGCAAATCTATGATGCCAACAAATCGAAAACATTTATTATATAAACCTCAAACCCTTTTTTACCAAAAATTAAATGGAAAATAATGGAAAACGGTAAAAGACTCGACAATCTAACATGAAATTCAAGCTCTGATACCACTTGTTAGATAAAATTCCTTATAATCTATATTAAAAAGATTTATCCTAGGTTCATTCATGCTAAATTGTCAAGAATAAACAACATACCGGATTCCATTGCAAGATTGAGGGTAACTACAAGGTGGCTATTGTCTTCCTTAACCAAAACTCCATATGCTCTGAGTGGGATCTCTCCTTAGATGGGACTAAGAGAAACTGAGTGTGTATCGTTTTGGTATATTGAGGACCACAGTCCTAAGGTCACTTTATATACTAATTCAATTAGGGTTTCCATTAAACCCTTAATCAACTAAGAATGTGCTTCTATCCATTAAGTTCATACTTAATTAGGAACTTAGAGCCTTAATTAAATAGATCATATAATAGAACCCAAACTAATAAAATAATCTAATGTGAAAAAACACAAACCCACATACATAGCCAATACTTTAATTATACGTGTTGTAATAAAATACCTCTAACATCATGGACAAAAATGAGAATATATATAATTGGTGGTGTTAGCTGTAGGAATATTCCATAAGCATTAGAAAGCGAGAATGTAGAAATGTAGAAATGTGCTTCTATCCATTAAGTCTTAGAAAGGAATATCCAAATATCAACATAAAGAAGTGTTGGAAAAAGAAGGTCAAGAAAAAGGGGAGAGTTCTAAGAAGCAAATTTGAACGGTTGAAAAGGAAATCGAATTCCTTTAGAAAGGAAAAAAGGGGATGAAGGTGAAGGGATGATTGGGACAGGAAAGAGGATGACAACACAAAGTAAAAAAAGTAAAAAGAAAGATTCTATAAGGCATAATGTGAAGGGCAAACACCCAAATTGGAGTCATTTTCAAACACCAAAGGAAAGCTAATGAATTGATAATTGGTTGTGGATTTGAACATACAACTTGATCTTTTAAAAAAAATAGCCACATCCTTTTCAACCACAACCTCTTCAATGCTCTTTGTCCCAGTCACCTCTTCAATTTTCCACTCTTATTGTTTCTTCCACGCTTCGTGTTTCTTGTCAAAGTTGATATGTAATAAGTTTTTGAACTTTTTATTTTGTATCGAATAAGTTTATTGATATTCAACGTTGTTTCACATTCACATTTGATAGATATCGTAGTTGTGTAAACATGCAAAATTTTATATCTTGTAGGTTTGTAAATTATATAGCTTAAATTTTGTAATGATTTAGTTTTGATGCAATAATAAATTTCTTTTAAGGTTAGGAATAATTGGCAAAATCAAAATATAAGAAAGCAATAATGAAGCTATACATATATAGTCTTTGGGATCTTTTATTTAGATCTGTTTGATAACCGTTTTGCTTTTTGTTTTTGTTTTTAAAAATTAAGTCTATGAATATTACTTCTACCTCCAAATTTCTTCATTTTTTATCTACTTTTTTCACCATTGATTTAAAAAATCAAGCTAAATTTTGAGAACTAACCAAAGTTGTTTTAAAAATTTGTTTTTGTTCTTGCGTGCACATACACACATCGTGGATTGAGGTTTGTTTTGATCACAAATATTAACTTTAATTTTCATATAAAAATTACATGTCATTGTAATTTTTTGAAAAAAAAAATTGACTTATTAATTGTAGAAACTAGAAAAAAAAAATATATAAATAATGTTGGGATTGATGCCCTAAATCTTGTAGTCTTGTAGTTTGTAAATCGTATTTGTATAAACATATTATTTATCTAATAAAAATAGGTTGTATTTTATTTGACATTTAGTTGCATTATTTAAACATGTATGTAGAGACATACAAGTAAATCATGTTTAAGTAATAACCTGAACGGTCTGTAGTAGATAGATAAGGTTGGGTACCTTACCCTGGTGACATTATGAATTATAGTCAGTTTTGTAATTGTTACATAAAGTGCTACAAATGATCTAGGAACACAACTACACAAGAAGGAATTCACTCATTCCCTATTGTTAAGGTTAGTAGATAAATTACTAGCTAAAGGGCTCATTTCAAGTCTTGGGCAATGTGGCACTACACCCTCTATTGGCTCAAGAGGAGTTTGATTATAGTTGGACTATAACCAGTTGTTCATTATAAGGATCAGTAGTACTTAAGAACTTATATGTAACTACAAGAGTAAAACGGTAATTTTGATCCAACTGTACTTACGAGCAATTTATGAAGGGTTGATGCACTATTGATTGGTTATATCCAATGGACAAATAAATATATCTATAGTACGAAGAATGTATTTTTCGGTGTTTAGTGGAATGACTGGCAGTTAATGAAGGTTGATTAATTTAATTAATTAATCATGTACCATTACAGCTTTAATTTATAGGTCCATAAGGTCCCCTTGTTAGCTCAATAAAGATTAATGAGAATCAAATTAATTTTGGATTAATTTGAATTGCTCCAATTAATTAAAGGGGAGTAATTATATAAGATATAATTAACATAATGTATATGATATATTATAATATAACATTTTAATGAGAGAAATAAATATTTGAATATGATTCAAATATTAATTATATGAATATGATTCAAATAAAAACTATAGGTTAAAATTAATATGAATATGATTCACATTAACACTATAGGTTAAATGAGATAACAATAAACTATGAGTTATATTATATATGATGTAATATAAACCATAGATTATATATTACCTGTGATATAACATGCAGTTTAATATAATATATATTAAATTGGTTAATAATATATATATGTGTGTGTGTGTGTAAAAGGAGTTATTTTGATAACTCCCATCAACCCATTTTTCTCTCATTCTTTTATGTGCAACACATCAAAGTTTGTGTTCATTATCTTCATCTTCTTCCTTCCATTCTAGTGCTCTCTATGTGTGAAGAAAGAAAAAATCTCTGGCAAAGTTTCCTCTCTTAGTTACCAAAATTAATCAATAGAAGTCTACGTCTTGATTCTCATCCTAGATAACTCAAACTCCCTGAGGTGATATCTCCTTGCCCCTATGTTCGAGGCTTTGGTGCCGAGTTTTGGAGATCGAGAAGGTTGAGTTTGTGTTGTAAATGGGAGGATACATTAAGATACTGTTCTTCAAAGGTGAGTTTCTCGATCCCTTATCCTCTTTGTAAATTTGTAGTAGAAAGCATGCTTAATTATAATTTTGTTTATCCATGTTTCCATCCCTCTGAATTTTATGTTATGCAAAATGAAATTAGAGACAAAATTACATTCGATCACTTCCGCTTTGGGGTATTCCAAACCCTTTATATAGAAGTAAAATGGTAAGAAAATATTCAAAGTAGTATAGCAACTTTAAAACTTGAAAGTTTTAGAAACTTAAAACAATTTAAGGATTGTTTGAATTGCCAAACAATTAAAAATGGCTATTAAACACAATGAATTAATAGCTTCAAATTTGAGTGGTTGCTAGAGTTGGTCATCAGTAACTAGTATCGTTCGCTAGTCCCAATTCCCAATCACCAACTAAAAGTTGCCAATCTCAATCCCCCAATCTCCAATCCCAATTTTTTGTGATCCGATGCCTAGTGATATTGAGGCCGAAAACTATTGCCCAGGGATCAAGAGCAAGGATCAAAACGGACAACTAAAACTGGGATCAATGACCAACGACTCCTCTAAGGATTAAGATTGGGACCAATGACCACTAACTATCACTAGAGTGGTCACTAGTCATTTGTTCCTGATCCTAACCACCAGCTAGTCTTCAGTCGCCAACAATAGGTAGTCGTCACCAGTCGTTTGTCCTAGTCCTCGTTCACTAGTAGCAAATTGTGAGTCTCAATCCTTGGTTACATTACCCGATATCCAATATCAGTTGTTGGTTAACAACTAGGACTGAGGATTGATTAGGATGGTTGACCTATGGCCTACAAATGTAACTCAAGACCATAGGCAAGTGATCAGGGACCGAGGCCTGGAACTTGCAATTAGTGGTTGATGACCACTCCAGCGATCAAGATTAGGACCAGGGATTGGTGACTGGCGCCCAAGATCAGCAACCATCGACCATCATGCTAGTGGTCGTTGGTCATCACTCTATGATCCTGATTGTTGATCACCAATTGACAACATTGGGTGGTGGTCATCAGTAGCCACCAATCTTGACAATTGTCAAAGTGGTCAGCAGTCACCAACGGTTTAATAATGGTTAATTGTAGTCACTAGTGAGTGGTAGTCTCTAATCCTTGATTTCAGTTACCAATTCCAGTTTCGATCGCCAACAGCCAGTTGTTAAATCCAAATCCCAGTCCCGATTGTTTATGACAAATAGTCAGCGAAAAGACTAACAACCACTGTCCAATGACCAAGACTAGCGATTAGGACTAACAACCGCATATCCATCATTGAATTGGTCATTGCTCCCCCTTAAGCATCGACGACCCACTGGGAATAGTATTTGCTTGACTCACAGAGATCCGTGTGGAGGGTAGTATTCATTTGTGATAAATGTCATATTTTGCATTTCTTTTTACCTTTAAGTTATGGTTAATTCTTGTGAAAATTGGGTATGAAGTTTGTCATTAAAATCCCGAGAAATCCTAAGTTAGTCAAGATAGGTTATTTCATGTTCGTGAATCATTTGGGGTGATTTAAGGATATTTTGGAGTGATTTGAGTTATTTTGAGATAATTTGAGCATTATAAAAGTCATTTTTGAGGAAAACTAGAAAAAGATGCCCAAATTGCAACCGCATTGCGCCCTAGACCCAGTCAATTGAGAATTTCGTAGCAGCTCGTTTGTTGCTGTTTTTGTCTGTTATAGTCATTTTTAACCCCAAAATCAACTAGAATTTCATGGAGTATAGATTCCGGCCATTGCCTAACCATGTAAAGTCTTTTAAACGCCTAAATCATCAAAAAAAAAAAAAAAAAAAAAAGAGGGAGAACTAAGTTGGACAAAAACTCACACATTCCCAGAAGGAAACTTCATTCTCTTTAGGATAAATATCACTTTATACCCCTAAATTTTGGGGATTATATCAATTTAAACTCTAAACTTAGACTTGTATCAATCTTTACCCTTGAACTTTGGATGTCGTATTAATTTAAACTCTGAACTTTAGGATTTGTAACCATTTAAATCTCAAACTAATAATTATATCAATTTAAATCCTGAACTTTCATAAGTGTATCAATTTAAACCCTGAACTTTCATAAATATAACAATTCAAACGTTGAACATTCATAAGTATATCCAAATAAAACATAATAAAGGGTTTACATTGATACCATTATGAAGGGTTTATATTGATACACTTATATAAGTTCAAGGTTTAAATTGATATAATTATTAGTTTGGTATTTAAATTGATACAATCCCCAAAGTTCAGTGTTTAAATTGATACAATTATTAATTTAGGATTTAAATTGATATAACATCCAAAATTCGATAGTATAAATTGATATTTGCGCTTCTATTTATATATAATTATATCTTATATCAAATATAACATATAATCTATAGTTTTTATACTTTATCAAATACAATATAACCTATAGTTTGCATTTCTCTAAATTAATCATGATTTTTAGTATAAATCACATTTACACTAAATTATACGAATCTCCTCCATATAATTAGTATTTGAATCAAATTCAAATATTTAATTCATTTCAAAATAAACTTTATATTATAATGCATTACACCATTACCTTGTCTTTTATTATTATTGTTGTTGTTGAATGTTATACTATCTTCTAAATTTTAACTAGCCATTTAAGTTGACACGTGTAAAATCTTAATGTTAAAACAAAGCTAACTTTAGACATAAGCATGTTTTAGTGACCATGAAATTACATTGGGTGTATTGAAGTCCAAAAATCTTTTGTGATGAACATGCATAAAAACCTTCTTTAGACTTGCCGAAGATTTTTTTGAATTCATTTATCTCCCATAGTTGGGTTGTATGATCCAAGAATATGGTGGGTTGTATGATCCAAGAATATGGGACTATCAACCACTAAAATACTACTTTTTAAAATTAAACACTTAAAAAATCAATCTAAAGACGTATAAAAACAATAATAATAATATAATAAAATAAATCATCACCCAGAATTCCTTAAAAACATTTCTACCATGCAAAATATGAACTTTTTATAGATAACAAAACCTAGAGCAAGTTTTATACATACTCCCTTTCAGAACTAAAACAATCAAAAGGATTCAAAACCATAATAGGAAGGCCAACATGAAGCAGTCCACCACCAAAATAAAGATGATCCCATTCACCCAACCAAAAAATCATTCCTAAAAGATGATAATTAGATTTGCCTGCTTTTGCTCAAGGGAACCCTTTCAGTGGATCAGCGGTCTTTCCGGTTCTGGCATCAGTCCATGCCTTCGCTATCGTTCTTTTCATTTCATCATCTCCTTCGTCGTACATATTCTGCAGTTTCCATGTCAGCCATAATAAATCCGCAATCACACACACAGAGATCAATTATCAGCCTAAATGCAGACACAGTTTAATGCTTATCCTAATTGTATCTAACATTGTCATTTGTCAGAAGCGTGTGTACCTACCTCACAGGGAAGAACAGATATCCATATGCGTCATGAGTTGAAAATCAATTCAAAGTTTAGTTTTGGAATTGTTCAAAAGACCAACAAAATAGCGATAAGATCAAGAATCTGTTAGTTAGGCAGGCTCGATGTTACAATTCAGATACATGGACTCTTTTTTCAGCTCAATTATCGAGATGGGGGTGTCTTACCCTGACCGTAGATATGTGTCAGCTGTGGCAGTACTTTTTTTTATTTGCCAGTGTTCATACCGACGTGGTCATATCTCGTACTAATCTAACAACTAATCTCAACCATAAGACCCAACAATTAATAATCTAGAAACACGCATCTTGATTAATCTGAAGGGCAGTAAATAATCCAATACTTGGTTGTCAAGAAAATCATAATCCTATGTAGATACCGAGCATATGATTTGAACATAATTTTATCTTCTTCCAGCCAATCTATGTCACTTGAAAGAACACATCACATCATCATCTTTATCCACTCTTTACTCTCACCAAAACTAATGGTTGCTTACAAACCAAAGCAGATAAATTATGACCACGAGGCATAAATGTGGAAGAAATTTTAGGACCACCGACCCCCAACAAAACAAATAAATTGATTCCTTCCTTTCCAAGCCATAAAGTCAGCATAGGCTAAGAAGATGTTACCTTCATTAAATCCATAATCCCTGCCATTGGGTCGCGTTCCTTATCAAGACCTGGCTTGAGCTGTAAGATGTAAATTACCACAAATTTAGTTGAATAAATACATCTAAAGATACAACTAAATCGCCAATTACTGTTTGTTCACTCACTGACCTTATCCTCCTTCAAATTCAAGTCTAACCAGTTCCCCTTTGAAGCTTTGTACAGCGTGATCACAGCCCGTGTTGGTTTCACTAGCAACTTGCACTTCTCAGGAACAATCTCCTTGTTCAATTTAGGAATTGCAAACCGGTAATTCTTTCCTTTAACACCATGGAACTTGATATCAATCGATAATTGCTTGTAGTCAGTTTCGACTTTTTCTTCCTCAATCCCTTCCAGCGATATATATATCTACATCCCCAAAAGAAGATACACGATAATGACATCAACCCGGGTGGGGCTTAATATCTTAACAGACTCTAATTTTCACCAATGAGTTCTAGTAATGCAAGGAATAGAGGCTTAAAGTCTGTTACCTTCACTTTGTCATTGTCCTGATCCCAGCTAAATCCAGGTAGTGGAGTGTAAACAATCCCTGAATTGAAGGGTACCTTAGCAATTGAACTTGAAACAGCAATGGGTGTTGGAGTTTGTGGGACAGACTCTTTTGATAACTGAGTGAACAAAGTAATATAACTCTAATCAGGCAGAAGCCTAATACAGATAATAGCATAAACCCATTGAAGCAATGTTTCAAATCGAGGTGATAGATGTATCTAGCTTAAAATTGACTTTCATCTTAGGTTATGCAGCATGACGAACTATGAGACTAAAATTTCTTCAACTACGTATCGATAAGATCATTACAAAGACATAAACTAATCGAAATCAGTAAGAGAGAACAGAGAAAGACCTTCTCTAAGGTGCGAATCTCAGAGGAAATGAGAGAGACGACTCGAGGCCTCTTGGCAATGCTGTGGAGGTGACGAAGTTCCTCCAAATCAAGAGAAAGGTCATCCGCCATAATCAGAGTGACGTTGGAGGTCGAAATGAAACGAAAGAGTGAAAGAATTGGAAGGAAGAAGATGAAGGAAAGTGCAAATGGCTGAATCTGGGGACAGGGGATTGCGTGGTGTCTGATATTTGGAATGGAAATTGCTAGAACCAACCAGGGTTTTCGGGAGCCAAGGTTTTGGATTTGCTTAGAAGGTTCTCGATTCTACGCTTCACAATTACGATTTTTTTTTTTTTTAAGCTTTTTTTTTTTTTTTAGATTCCAAAACATTATACTTTTTCTCTTTTAGGTTAAGTTTTGAATTTGATTTTAATCTAGTTCTAAGTCTCAAAATATTACAATTTTATTATTCGAGTTTGGTTTCAATTTGATCTTATCTATCAATTAATTTTAAATAACTATGAAATAAAATTTTTAAAACAATTTTAATAGTGATGAAAAATATAATGATACTTTACTAATTATAATTCTTTCAAATCGATTTATAGATATTAACATCAAAGATAAAGTGAATATTTAGTAGAAAATTGAGAATAAAAGTATAAATTTTAGAATGTAAAATCAAATTGAAACAAAATTCAAATTTCGAGAATGAAATTGTAACAATTTTAAAAATTTAAAGATCTATTAAATATAAAATTAAAATTCTTAAAATTTATACAAAATTAAAAGGCTACTAATTTATTTGACATTTATTCAATCCCAAAAAGAACACTTTAGATAGTTATGAAAGCTTACTTTTTTATTATTTTGTCCTTTTTAATTTTTAAATGTAGGCTTACATATAGCATATTTAGTTAATTTAATTTAATTTAACAGATTATGGGGGAAAGCTTAGAAAATATAGCAAATTATGTATTTTAACTCTATATAATTAGAAAGTTTTGTTATTGGTGGTATATTTGTTTAAGATGGATGGTTTTTGGTTTCATGGATGATTTGGGATTGTTACAAAAGTTGTTACAGAAGATGTCACACATGATCTCATTCTTACCATTTATTTTTTTCCTTATTTGAAAATTTTTGCAGAGTTACTTTTTTGGATTCTTTCTTCTTCTTTTTTTCAATGGTATGCAAATTCGTTTGGAGTTGTTTCCTTTTTTTGTTGTGCTTATTTATTTGTAAGTCCTTACATTGCTAGGGTTGTCGCTTCTATTATCTATTTGGAGTTCTTGTGTTTGTGTGGTGGCCATTTAATTCGATACACTATTGTGTTGTCTTTGATCTACATTATGCCGTGTAAAATCTTTGTTGAAGTTTTCATGGTCTTAGGGGGAGTCTAAGACTCATCACTTAAGAAGGGATTCTTTGTCTTAGGGGGAGCCTAAGACTTAGTTGCACGAGAAGGAGTTCTCAACTTACGGGGAGCCTAAGTTATTTCAGTGAAGCGTCTTCAAAATTAGAGGGAAAGATAATGTCAAAGGAGAGGGAGTCTCATACACTGAGAGGACCCGAAGTGTTCTTCACTAATATTCACATACTTAGAGGGAGCATAAATTCTATTGATTATGAGTCTCACATCTAGGAAAAACCTAGGTGATCAGTAAGTTAGGCTCTACTTGTATTGCTGTAAATGTCGCCCTTTACAGATAAGTACTACGTTGTAAACGTTTGACTATTTAATATTAGTGAATTATTTTTCTCATGCACATTGTCCCCAGATGTAGGTGGTTTATCACCAAACTGAGTAGTTTACTATTTGTTATTCTTTTGTTGTCTCAGCAAGTGTTTGGACATCCTATTTGACATCTATGATCTATGTGACAAGACATCTTGAAATTGTAGGTAAAAAAAATGTAAATTATAATTAATAAATTAAATGAAAATATCAATTTTATAACTACTTTTATAAGTGGTATTTTTATATCTTAAATTTTCAATTTGATTCCATTGCACCTTAAACTAAAAGTCAATATGGAATTATTTATCTTAAACATTAAAATATGTTTGCATTTTTTTTACCTCCTAATAAGTTTTCATTTTTTAGAATTGAATTTTCAATAAGTCATTAAATAATATTAGATTAGTGAAGAAAGTTTTGGATTCTATATTTTATACCCACGAATTCAACCTATGTTTTTTTTTTTTCTTTTCAAATTTAAAACTAAATTTTGAAGGACAATTACTTTTGGAATAATTACCTAATCTATCTCAACCAGCACTCTAGAACAATAAAATTTAAATGGTCAAAGTTCGCTCAAATTCTTCAAAAGTCCTAGTTCGACAATGTCGGTGAATTTTAGTACTAAAAGAAAATGGTATTAACCTTTTAATTTTAATTTTATTTATTTGAAGAATAGCTAATGAATTTTCAATAAATCATTAAATAATATTCAATAAATATCATCTTTTTTATTTTTATTCTCCTTTATAACTAGGCCCATGGAAAGATATATCCAAGTTAGGCCTGCCTAGTAACCCTTGGACCTTGATTTATGGACACATTTGAGCCCAAAGCTAGTTTTAGAGGTAACCATTGAAAAATGGGGAAATTGCATAGAATAGTCCCAAAAAGAACCTTACTTAGATTAATGGTCCCTTTTTTAAATCCTATGATTTATGGTCATTATCATAGGATTAAAATGTCCCTTTTTTAAATCCTATTATCTTTTGTGCTAAAATCCTCTATCCATTTGCATGCTTCTAACACTAGTAGTGAATAATGGTTAAAATGTCAAGCAGCTTGATATCAATAATAACTCATGGTCCTTTTAAAATGGAAAACCCACACCGAAAATCCCCCCCTAAAAAAAAGCCTACTCTTTTTCAGTTCAATAAATATGAAGTTAAAATGTCGAGCTTAATATCAAGGGCACTGCATCCATAAAAATAAAATTTTAAAAAATTAAAAATTTGTCACGTGATTGGACAATTTAGTACGTTATATCATACCAAATATCCATAAAACATAAAAATGATGTAAATGTAAAATAAATAGTAAACATTTTAAACTTGTTTAAAAAAAGCATTAAATGTTTATTATTAATTTAACTATTTTTCTTAAAAAGTAAACAACAGAACATCATTAATGTAAATGTAAGATTGCACCTATATCATGTAACCATCTTTTATAACCTAGTAAAAAAAATAACAATAACAATTCAATTTTTATAAATAAATATTTGTCTCACGACAAATTTTAATTGGATAACTTGTTGTGCTACACAAACACAACCAATATTTTAAGGGGTCATTTAGGGCAAAGAGTTGGTTATTATATTCGTTATCTGCTACAAGAAATAACGGATATGATAGCTAATGAAAAAAACTATAATAGACCTTTTATAGCTTTTTTTTTTTAAGGTCGTCCATGTTATTAAAAGTCTGGGGCTTTTTATAACATTTTTGTATGGCTATATTAGATGCTACAATAGAGTAAGAAGATATAGCATATATACCTTGCTATGAAAACATTTTATAGCTTTAGTTATTAAGGCTATCTTTAAATATAATAGCTTATTCTTAATGCTATCTTTACCTTATAATAACCCTTTCTTTGTGTTGTCTTTGCCATATAATAACTTTTTATAATGATATCTTTAACATAAAATAATATTTTCTTAATGCTAATATATCTATCTATCTATATATATATATATAGCTTTAATTTTATGCTACAACAAACTTATGCATCGAAATTTTGTAATCCATTTACATTACAAGTGCTTATTTTTAGTTAAATACACACATAACATACTTGATAATGCATCAAATATCATGATTTCCTTTCATATTTGAAATTTTGTAATTCATTTGTACATTACAAAATAAAAAAATTATCCAACAATAAAAGTATATCAAATATAATTTGTAACTATATAAGTTTACAAAATACAAAATCTACAAGCTTTCAAGATTATGACATCATGGAATTGGACTTCAAAATTTACAAACTCGATCAAGATTATGGATAAAGAGCTTGAAATTGTTGAGTTGGATGAAGTGAAAGCGGGGTCATGAGTTGATTTGAGTCAAACAATGGGAATAAATTTGATGATGAAGTTGTTCCTTGAGGTGAAATCGACATTGAAATCTACAAGACTTCATCATAAGCAATACAAATTGTAATTACGAAAGCTATTAAAAAGCTTTCATCACAAGCAATACAACCTATAATAATCACTTCAAGTTGCAATCTTCTAAATCTCAATGTTCCTCCGATTGTTATAGAAGATCTAAACTGGCCTAAGACACATTCATTGTATACAGAAATCATAATAGAGATCAAAATGAGAATCAAAAGTAAACAAGAAATCAATTGATATATGAGCACCAAACATGGTGACTTTCTTCAAAATCACTCGATTATAAGGCCAAAGTAATAATTAAATGTCTCATTCAACTTTCTAAGAAATAGATAATACTTGATATACACTTTAGAAATCTCCATACAAACGGAAGGACAACATCATTTCACATGAAAATGGAAGAACAAAAGCACATTAAGAATTAGTGTCAAGTTTTAGATACAATCATCAAACACCTTACTAGCAGAAAGCAAATACCTACCATCTAAGTAGCCACCCTCCCCCAAACCCAATTTTTTCAAAAAGGAGAAAAGAAGATCAAAAGTTATGCTCCTAAACAACAAGAACAAGCTTTTTTTAGAGTCCAAACATACTTCAGAATTTTATAACATTTTGTATATACTTGCTTCTTTTCACAACTGACTTATTTACAACAATGTGGAAGCCAATGTTAATCACAAGACAATGTAAAACAAAATCAGTCATAAGATAATCACCAAGAGTCATAAACTAATTTACACAACTTAACCTACAGAATTAAATATTTGATGGTTTTATTTAGTTTCACCTCTTACAAAATGATAGTAAGAATACTTGGGCACGTAAAGCAACTGATCACTTGTCATAAAGACGGCGTCCTGTCGTACCATTGTATTGAAAATGTTGTCATAGCATATAGCAACTCTTGTAAAGAAAATGTCCAAATGACCACTGTGATGCCATCTTACATAATTCTAATCTATCAAGGTCCAGAAGTTACATAATGAAAATGTTATCATAGCATTTAGCAACTCTGGTAAGGATATTTGTTTTTCAGTTTGAAAGTATATTTGTGTTGCTATACAAAATCTTAATTGCATCAAACAAGAAGCAATTTTTAGACAACTACAAGATCTCAGCTCCAATAGAATATCGCAAATTTTCAATAATAATAAGCAAAAGCCATAAATCAAACATTGAGATTTTAGAATTTGATTGCAAATGCCCTTGAAATTTCAAAGTCTACAAAAACCAAACAAATTCCTAAGAAAAAAATGAAAATGAAGAAAAAAACACAAATAAAAAGCACATAGAAATAATCAAGATTCCATAAACATCAAATGCTCACTGGAAAAAGAAAAAAAATAACCAAGTACAATATTGGCACTAAACACTGATAGGTGTCAAAACATGTAGAAATAATCAAGAGACTTACCTTCACTATGTATGTGTTTGGGATGACGCCCTAAACTTTCGTGTCCTGTAGTTTGTAAACATAGTTTTGAACAAACGCTTGTGATGTATAATATATGATATTTTCTTCACTTTTGTCTATGAACATTGGATGTTTTATTTGCTTTACCACAAACCAATAAACTAAGATCCCTGGTTGTCGTTTGTAACTTAAGCATGTATGTGGAGACATACAAGTGAATCATGTCTTAAGTGATAACCAAAAAGGTATATAGTATATGGATGTAGAAGGGAAACCTTATCCTGGTAACGCTACGGATGCAGCCCGCTTTGTAGAATAGTTACAAGTGTTTGTGACTTGCTATAGATGATCTGATCTTGATCATTCATGTGGAGACATGCTAGCGAGGGCACTCTATATAAAGAAGTTCGTATAAGACCGACCACGAAGTGTTATAGTCTTATTATATAATGTCGTTCATGACAAAGATTTTACTTCACTAGGATGACCATAGATAACATGACCTCAATCCTGAGTGAGTTGGGAACTCCTACTTTTGAGGGCAGATCACTGACTCAAACCTATCACTTTGGGGATTCGTCTGATTTAGGAGCTAAGAACACAGCTACACAAGATGAAATTCACTTCTTCCCCGAAGTAGGGGTAAGTAGATAGATTCCTCTCTTAAGGGCTGATTCCGGAGCTTGAACGATGTGGCACCACCCACCTTCTCATGGCTCGAGAGGTGTCCACACATAGTAGGACTATGTTGTATTGTTCATTAGAGGGATCAATGGTACTTAAGGAGTTAGATGTAACTACAGGGGCAAAACGGTAAATTGGTCCAGCTGTACTTACGAACATCTATGAATGGTTATCGTCCTATTGATTGGTTATATCCGACGGACACAGAAATATATTTGTAGTAAGAAGAGTGTAGCTATTGGTCTTTAATGGAATTCTTGGTAGTTAATGGATGGTAGATCTCGTGGCTAAAGAGTTTAGTCAGCTATTCACGTATCACCTGAGGAGCCATAGGTCCATAAGGTCTCCTTGGTAGCTCAATGGATTCAAGTTGAAAATCAGTTTTTGGGTCAGTTTGAAGTGTTCAAATTGACAAGAGGGAGTTCAAATATATATGATATGATTGAACAGGTCAATTATATATTATATGATTGACATTATGTATGAGATACATTATTTGGAGGAAAATTATATAAATATGATTTTTATTTAGTGGAGGAGAAAATACTGCGGTTCATATATTGCATTTGATGTGATATTAAACCATAGGTTAATGAATGTAATATGATTATATTTATTATTTATTTTTGAACAATTATAGGATAATTGTGTCAGCATTTTCTTCATAACCGTGTAATAGTGGGAGGTTGCATTTAGTTTTCGTAACTGAAGATTAAAATGAAAAACGTTTTCATTTTGCAAAAGATCAGACATTCGCTCATGTTTGGTGTATACTACCTATCGCATAGCAAACCGAGAGCCTACACGATAGCTCAACATTTCTAAGTGATCGTATACACACGCGCAATTTACTAAACAATCGCATAGGATTTGCTAAACGATCGTCTAGCTTTTTCCTAAATGATCGCGCGCCTGAGCATTTACTAAACGCATCATCTATATGGTCGCGGCCCTTTTATTTAAACGATCTGTACCTCTTCCTAAATGATCAAGCATCGTCTATACGATAGACATCTACCCTCCCCACTTGCTTGGTCATGGTATATGATCTTCTCTTCCTCCTTTCTCTTCAAATCCAACAGAGCCACACCTCCTAGATTCTCACACTGAGAATACCGAGGGTTCTAAGTGGTGGTGTCCTCTCTGTTATGTTCGTGTGGAGTCCGTTCGTGAGTAGACGACGAGGTTTTGATGGACGATTACTTGGACGTTCTCAACGAGAGTGTAACGACCCGACCCCTAGGACTTAGGTTAGGCCGTTACTAAAATAAATGCATGCATAGGATTTGAAACGACGCTCAGTTATGTTGAAATAAATGCTAAATAGACAAGAAGTTCAAATCCATTTATTAAGTATAATTATTAAAACAATAATAGGGTACCCATAATTCGTAAAAACTATTAAAAGTAATAAAAAAAACAATCCTTAATACAAGTTTCAAACAGTAAAACTAAACATTAAGGGAAATATAAGGACTCTAAATTTCATGATGCAGAAGCGTAAAAACTAGTCCTAGTGGCATGATCACGAATTTCACTGTGCCATCGCCGGTACATCTCTACCCTTACCTGAAACATCAACATAAGAAAGAATGAGTATGAAATACTAATAAGTAATCCCACCACTGGGGTTAGGCTAGGCATCTATGTCCTCTAGATACCCACCTATGGCACATATACACATATGAAACAGGTAAGAGACTGAGTCCTATCCTATGTAGTTAAGTATGCCCACTACGACCTCTTGGTGAATCCCGTAGGAAACACAAACTGGTGAATCCCGAAGGAGACACAAACTGGTGAATCCTAAAGGAGACACAAACTGGTGAATCCCGAAGGAAACACAAAACTGGTGAATCCTGAAGGAAACACAAACTGGTGAATCCCGAAGGAAACACAAACTGGTGAGCATCTAACTAATCAGTGAGGACATTCACACAGCTTTAACATTCAAAAATCAACACCGTACGAATCTATGACATACATGTAATAGTCGATACCATGGCTCTACTACATACACATAATCCTCAACAACATATTCTACAACATTCATGTATACCTTAACATCATAGATCCATATCATACAAGTATGCCTCAACATCAGCAGATCAGATAACAACATATGCTAACAATCAAGTGCCTAGGTGTATATTTAAACAAATCAGAACTCGTGCCAGAACATACTTTGATTCAGGTCGTACTATCAATCAACATGCTAACATTTACCATAACATACACTTATCATGCTAGCATACAACTAAAGCCTGGCTCGTGGGCAGTTCTAGTGGTAAGATTACTTACCTCAAACGAAACTCTATGGATAACAAAAAATCAAATGGCCAAACTATGGCGGCAACCCGAAGTAGTGGTCCCAATTCTGAAAACAACTAAAATAATTTCAATTCAACCATAACAGCGAAACTTCGGACCCAAGTCCAAAATATCCAAAAACTTACCCAAAGGATGAAGATCACTTCCAACCTCCCTTGACGACGCTCCCTCTAAGTCCAAGCTTCGTTAAAACTCACCTTCAAACAAAACCCAACAACTGTGAATCAAAATGACGAAACCCAACGTTAAAGGCTAAGAGATCGAACCGAACTACCTCAACCTTACCTAGAACAGATCCGACGACTACAAGGGAAACGACCGACGACGGATCTAGGTCTGGCGAAGCGTGAAGAGGCGGCAACTGATCGGGTCTAGCCCGACAAGGTGTGAGGGAGCAGCGGCTAGACGGATCGAATGAACAACGAGCTAGGCTGAGGGCTTGAAATGATGGGTTTCTGGCAGACGCACGACAGACGAATGAAAACGACGCCCTCAGCTGGGCAACGCGGAGCGCACCTAAGCAATTCTGACTCAACAAGACTGTGGCGCGAATGGAGGAGAAAATCGCTGGTGAGTATGCGGCGACTTCAGATCTGAACAATGAAGGAGGCGCGCGGTGGTCTGATGAGGCAGTGAAGGGAGACGCGGCGTTCATGGGAGGAAAGAAGAAAGAAAACCGGGGGGTGGTGTGTCGTCGAGGAAGAAGCAAGAAAAGGGTTGGTGGGTTTTTTTTTTTTAAAAAAAATAATAATAATAATATTATAACTAAAAATGAAGGTAATATAATTAATTTCTTTCGTTTGCCATAACTTTCACATTGAAATTCAAAATTGAATAATTGTCGCCAAAATTAAATTCCCGCATTTATACTTGAGATCCAAAATTCCAAAATTCCTCTGACTAAGCAATTATTGAATTTTCAAATAATAACGTTACTGAAATTATCTATTATTATATAAAATTGTGGGGTAGTAACGAGCGAGAGGGCAGTCTTTGTACTAGAACGAGTTCTTAAAATGAAAAGGGGTCTTCAACTGGTACTTTCTTGTTCTTTTGTGTTTTAAGTTTCAAAACATGTCTGTAATTAGTTGTTAAATACATATCTATTCTGTTAGATTGTGAATTGGTAATTCCATCACAATGAGTTTGGAACGATCTCACTTCCGCTCAGAAGTACTCTTTTGATAAGAGCTCATTCAATTGGTGTCAGAGCCAGGTTCTGATATTCCAAATTCATTGATGCAAAGATAGAATTTATTTCTTGGTGAGTAAAAGAAGCCTGCTCTCTGTTTAAGCATTAAATAGTTTGTGGATGTGGGATTATGGAGTTTTCTAGATGAAGCCTTTGGTTGTTTAAATTTCTTTTACATTTAAAGTTAATTGTAAGGGCCCCTGCGTTTTGGGCATATTAACTTGCTATCGAGTCTATAATCTCAAGTGTTTGAGTCTGTGAGTCGTTCGTGAAGAAGCTTCAAGGAAAGGGTTGCTGTTTTTCGAGGATGAAAACGACCAAGCGTTGGTCGGTCGTGTAAATGATAGGGTAGACGATCGTTGAGTATCGGATACTCAAGAGGTAGGTTGACGCGCGCGTACTAGACGATTGTGTAGCTCAGTAAGCTTCATTGCTTAGTTTTGTGACTACACGATCACGAGTAAATCGTTTATCTATCGCTTGTTAAAGATCGTCTAGACGATCGTGTTCACAGCTACATTGTCGTCTAACAAATCGTTTAGACTCGTGTGTTTTTGTCTTGGGGGCTAACGATCGGGTACTTCATTTATCGCATAATTATTGGTACTGATCTAGCATAACAATCACATACCAACCGCATTACGTCTAACAGAATGGGAGGACATTGTTCCGGATCGGAACAAACTCTTCTTTGCAACTAGTCTTGTCGATTGGAAAAATGTATGCGTCTCGCTCTTCTCTTACAATCTCGCTCTCTCTCACAATCTCGCTTTCTCTTTCACAATCTCGCTCATCTCTGAAACATTCATCGCTCTCTTTCTTACAACTTTCGCTCTCAATCTCGCTATCCTCTTACAATTCAAAATTATGTTATTGTTGTATTTTTTCATTAATGATTACATAGCTTTTTTTCTCATTGGTCCATTGTATATATATATATATATATATTTCTAGGAAAGTAAATAAATTTATGTATATTCCAATTTTTTTTTATTAAAGTTGTACATTATTCTTTTAATTAAGTTGTACATTATTCTTTTAATTTTAACTTGTACATATCTTCTAATTAACTTGTACATTTATTCTTTTAATTAACCTCTATTACATTATTCTTTTAATTCAATGATTGTACATTATTCATTCTAATTTAGATTTCTACATATATTCTTTTTAATTAAGCTATGTACATTATTCTTCTAATAAATATCTACCATTCATTCTTTTTAATTATTGTTACATTATTCTTTTAATTAAGTTGTACATTATTCTTCTAATTAAGTTGTACATGTATTCTTCTATTAGAAACAATATTTTTTAATGAGAAATAAATATATTTTTTTTTCAGGATCATGGCTTTAAAACTCAGGACCTGTGATCCCGATGTTTTGTACCGGAACTAATCCATTCATCGATCATACTGTGATATGGCAGGAGATCGTACTCTGCGAGAAATATCTTGGCAAACGTCCGAGAGGATAGTTCTCCAGTTCGCACTATCCCGCTCCACCCCTCGCAATTACTACCGCTACTAGCGTACATTGGATTTCGTATGGGTTGCCCAGATATAGCGATTTATTCAGTTGGACTGACAATCTGATCACAGTCTTGGTTCAAAGAGAATAGACGGCCCCGAGAAACGCATACAATTGCATATGTCTGTTGGAGAGTCGCACTATCACTCTACAAGGCATTAGAAGTGTTGTGGGATTACTGTTGACGGTGAGCGTCACCGGAGTGATGTTTACGATGACCTGTCATTAGAAGTTTCGTCAACCTATACCTCGTGCGACCCCACCTGCACAAGACTTAAAAGGATCGAGGTTTAAGATAATTATAGCGTTAGAACAACAATTTTCGTGAGCTCAACAGATGATGCAGACGAGGAAACCTCATAAAAGATGATGCGCGAAGCGCATTATATACTACAAATGATGGAGTGGGTGAAGATCTGTTTTTCAGATAAATTCAAGTCATTTTTGTTTCACCTTTGATGATTTCCTGCCACTGTTAGCTAACCCTCCATGATGCGCGGGCCGGTATTCCGTGGGTGGAAGAATTGGCTATGGTATGCGTTGTATAGACAACTTATTGCAAAGCAACAGGACCTGAGGTCGAGAGATAGCTGGGCCTTTACATACTTTTTGCAACTATGGCTTAGGAGCCGATTCATCCAACAACTTGACTCCACAGCTACAACATCGTTAATGCACGCTCAGTTAGTTGGACGCAGCCTACGCGTTCTCCGGATATGTTGTTTTAATTTCACATTTAATTTTCTATATCACCGATACTAGTTATTTAAATTCTAAATTATTAAATATTTAAAAATTTAGTGGAGAAACAAAATTTGTGACTTAGGACAGCCACACATGTAGTCAGCTAGTATAGATACGATGTTGATCTGCTTTACAACCTGACACAGGCTACATTAACACATAAACCTAAATTCGATTATTTCTACTACACTTTTATTTGTATTTGTCTTTTAATATTCTCTAATATAATATTTTGTGTTTCAGATTATTTGGGAGCCGTTACAAAATTATTATTCATACTTTGCCAATTTTTGTACGAATGGTCAAAACACATATGGACGGACGATGAGTCCTCTCATATTGTTTTCACATTTGAGTGAGTGAACATCTCACTGCACAGAGCGTAATGCAGACAAAATTCGGTTTCAGGGCAGCGAATGTCCAATTCACCTGTAAATTACTGAACCCACTACTGGCAATGATATTTTGATCTAAGGACTGCGAGATTGGTCCGAAAAAACTTGCACATGTCTACGCTGCACGAATTGGCACTGCTCGTTGCGAAAGGTTTATTACAGTGGGGTTTTATCTCGTACATTGAACAGAATTGTTGACACAGGATATGTCTCACTCCAGAAATATAATTCAATTGCTATAATATCACTCAAGGCGCTACACTCACTTGACGTGCCCGGGCAAGCAGCTGTTGTGATGCGTGTCGGTAAATGTAAATAAT
>NC_052356.1:59867297-59897952 GCF_009727055.1 Benincasa hispida | reverse complement strand
TAAAAATGAAGGTATAATTATAATTAATTTCTTTCCGTTTGCCATAACTTTCACATTGAAATTCAAAATTGAATAATTGTCCGCCAAAACTTAAATTCCCGCATTTATACTTGAGATCCAAAATTCCAAAATTCCTTCTGACTAAGCAATTATTGAATTTTCAAATAATAACGTTACTGAAATTACATTATTATATAAAAATGTGGGGGTGTTACAAAGAGCGAGAGGAGCAGTCTTTGTACTAGAACGAGTTCTAAAATGAAAAGGGGTTCTTCAACTGGTACGTTTCTTGTTCTTTTGTTGTTTAAGTTTCAAAACATGTCTGTAATTAGTTGTTAAATACATATCTATTCTGTTAGATTGTGAATGTGGTAATTCCATCACAATGAGTTTGGAACGATCTCACTTCCGCTCAGAAGTACTCTTTGATAAGAGCTCATTCAATTGGTGTCAGAGCCAGGTTCTGATATTCCAAATTCATTGATGCAAAGAATAGAATTTATTTTCTTGGTGAGTAAAAGCATGCCTGCTCTCTGTTTAAGCATTAAATAGTTTGTGGATGTGGGATTATGGAGTTTTCTAGGATGAAGCCTTTGGTTGTTTAAATTTCTTTTACATTTAAAGTTAATTGTAAGGGCCCCTGCGTTTTGGGCATATTAACTTGCTATCGAGTCTATAATCTCCAAGTGTTTGAGTCTGTGAGTCGTTCGTGAAGAAGCTTCAAGGAAAGGGTTGCTGTTTTTCGAGGATGAAAACGACCAAGCGTTGGTCGGGTCGTGTAAATGATAGGGTAGACGATCGTTGAGTATCGGATACTCAAGAGTAGGTTGACGCGCGCGTACTAGACGATTGTGTAGCTCAGTAAGCTTCATTGCTTAGTTTGTGACTACACGATCACAGAGTAAATCGTTTACTTATCGCTTGTTAAGCGATCGTCTAGACGATCGTGCTTCACAGCTACATTGTCGTCTAAACGATCGTTTAGAACTCGTGTGTTTTTGTCTTGGGTGCTAAACGATCGGGTACTTCATGCTTTATCGCATAATTATTGGTACTCGATCATAGCTAAACAATCGTATACCCAACCGCATTTACTAAACGATGGGAGCTTCGTCCGGGCGATTCAAGACTCGGTTCGTTTGTGAACTAGTTTGCTCGATAGAAAATGTAATAGATAGAGTTTTTCCTTTCCAATTTTGAGGCAGTTCATCCCGATCCATTAATCTTTGTGAATGTACATAGGATGTATGTTTATTTATATGTCATATGATATGCCATATAGAAGAAATCTCAACTTAGGTTATGCATTGGTCATACATCATCTCTTTATTATAAGTGTTATGATTTAGAGAAGCTTGATTTACGTAAGAGCATGTTCATTCATCATATAATATAAGAGTTATATTTATGCATGCATAAAGCATAGATATGTATCATCTTTATATTATAAGTGTTATAGTATAAGGGTGTATGGAAGCATGTTTGCTTGGTTCGTTACTTGTATATAAAAGTTATGTATAGTAATGAATGGACATTGCATGAAGCATGACACATAGGTTAAATTTATAAGTGTTATAAATACCTAGTTGTGTGGTAATGTGGTTTTAGTTGTTTCTTTTATAAAGTTTATGAGGAAATTAGAACTAAAATCTATAAGAAAGACATGCATACAAACTTAGGTTTGAATCATGGTTTCAAAAGTGTTTTAAAATTTGGTGGAGATAGACCTAAGATCACGGTTCTAATGAGATTAGCAACCTAGGCTTTAATCTTCTAATCAGTTTAATAGGATTAAATTGACTAATAAAAGGTTAAAGTGTAGCAAATCTATCTATAAGGGATCTTTTGTCTAAGGCGAGTTCTATCTAGGCTGGGGTATTTAAGATGACGGAAACGAAACACCCCTACCTGGAAACCTACCTGAAAAGGTGAATTAGATAGATTTGATGCATGCATGCAAGATTGAGGAAAGTTCATTAAAGAGTTTAATGTGACTACTTGAACTTGCTTAATTTCAAAGACAAGAGTTGTTTTTTAGCAGATTAAACTGACTTAAATTAAAATCAGTAGCCGGATTGTCTAAGTTAATGAACCCCTAGGTAGAACATTCAGTGGGAGGTAATTGGGGTATCTGATACTTCATTTAAACCTCTTGCATTTCTCCCTTTATTGTCCACATCGTGAGATCTATCCTCGGCCTCGTGGCACCCTGGGAGTGTCCCCCTAAAGGATAGTGTTTGGGTAGGTCAATATCAAGGTGGATGGAGAGAATGTTCATAGTAAATAGGAGCGGGACGTGCGATAGCATATCCCACGGTCTCTCTCATTAGGTTGGATAAAGTTTCTGTGTAACGCCTCGAGGCACCCTGAGAGTGGCCCCCTATAGGATGGTAGTTTTGCACGTTTCTTTATTTGATCTCCTTTATAGGATAAGGTTACTTAGTCTTTTGTCCTAATATGCTTTTTCCCTATGGTGGGCGCCTGATACTTCATTTAAACCTCTCGCATTTCTTCTTTTATTGTCCACACAGTGAGATTTATCCTCGGCCTCGTGGCACCCTGGGAGTTTCCCCTTTAAAGATAGTGTTTGGGTAGGTCAATATCAAGGTGGATAGAGAGAATGTTCATAGTAAGTGGGAGTGGGACGTGCGATAGCATATCCCACGGTCTCTCTTGTTAGGTTAGATAAAGTTTATGTATATAGCCTCAAGGCACCCTGGGAGTGTCCCCCTATAGGATGGTAGTTTTGCACGTTTCTTTATTTGATCTTCTGTATAGGATAAGATTACTTAGTCTCTTGTTCTAATTTGGTTTTTCTCTACGGTGAGCGCATTAGGGTAGGACTTTGAGGCCGAAAACGAGGGGTTACACTTACGTGGAATTGTTAAGGGTTAACAGTTCTTGACCGAACAAATGGTGACTATTAGGTGCAGTTCCAAGAGTTGGTTCTGCTTAATGGATGAGAGTGTCTCATCCCAGTGAAGGGACATCTGATCATCCCACCGGTGACGTTTGTCCTGCCTCACTGGGGCATCATTGTGAAATAGAAGTCTTTTCACATAGGGTACTTGAAAACTATTTTGCTAAAACTAAATTAGTGTTAAAATGTGGTTTAAGTATAGACTTATAAAAGTTTTTTCTGTTTTTCAGCAACGTTTTTAAAATGGCTACAACCACAATTGTTTTACTTAATACCGACAAATTAACTGGCGACAATTACGCTAGTTAGAAACATGTGATCATGACTATACTTATCATCGAGGATCTCATGTTCATCCTTACGGAGGAGCGTCCTCCTATTCCACCTTTTAACACCACTCGAAATTTTTGAGAGGCATACAAGCGTTGGACACGAGTGAACGAGAAGGCCCGAGCCTATATCTTAGCCAGTCTTAATGACATGTTGGCCAAGAAGCATTAGTCCATGGTCTCAGTGCGTGAAATCATGGAGTCCCTGCTGGGGATGTTCGGACAACCGTCTAAACAGTTCAAGCATGAGGCTCTTAAATGCATCTTCAACTCCAAAATGGAGGAAGGCACACATGTTCGTCAACACGTGCTTAACATGATGGTTCACTCCAATGTGGCGGAGATGAATGGGTCTAGGATCGATGAGGGCAACCAGATTAGAATCATCCTGTACTCGTTGTCGGAAATCTTCCTGCACTTTGTCAGCAATGCGATTCTAAACAAAGTGGACTATACTCTTACAACTCTCCTCAACGAGTTGTAGACATATTAATTCTTACTGAAAAGTAAGGAGAGGAGGGGAGGTGAGACAAATGTTGCCTCGTCTTCAAAGCAGTTCCATTGAGGTTTGACCTCAGGGATGAAATATGCACCTTCTACTTCTAACATTGAAAAGTGGAAGAAGAAGAAGAAGGGTGGTAAGGGGAATGGGATGGCGCCTGCTAAACCCACCACCTGTCGCTCAGCGGAATAGGCGTCTGACGCTGGTTGACAAAGGAAAGTGTTTCCACTGCAACCAAGATAGACACTGGAAGAGGAATTGTCCTTATTGGCTTAAGGAGAAGAAGGCGGCCAATGTTAAGGCCAAGGCTAAGTCAAAACAAGGTAAATGTGATTTACTAGTTTTGGAAACTTGCTTAGTGGAGAATGATGATTCTGTCTGGATTATTGATTCGGGTGCCACTAATCATGTTTGTTCTTCTTTTCAGGGCATTAGATCCTAGCGGCAGCTGGAGGCTAATGAGATGACAATGCGAGTAGGCACCGGGCACGTCGTCTCAGCTGTGGCAGTGGGAAAGATCCAGTTAACTTTACAGAAGAAATTTCTTATTTTACAAGATGTATTATAGTGAGTTCTTGAGTTAATCGCGAGCTGTAATTGTCTGTAAATGTGCTTGTTGCAGTGTAATTATCATATTTTGAATTAATGTGAATAAGATGTTTATTCATAAAAGATGGAGTTGATATCTGTATAACAAAATTGGAAAAATCAACTGTATGTCTGAGCGCCATTAGCATTAAGTTCCCTTCCAACACATAAAATATGTTTAAAACTGTTTGTAACTCAAAATAAAGTCAACGAGTTTTCCCAAAAGATAAATGCCCAACTTTGGACCGTTTGAATTAAGGCACATCAATCTCAATAGGATTGTGAGGGCTTGGTGAAGAAGTGGCTTTCTAAGTGAGTTAGAAGTAAAATTCTTTACCGGTGGTGCGAATTCTTGCCTTAAGGATAAGATGACTAAAAGACCTTTTACTGCGAACAAGTCATCGAAGCCAAGAGTGCTCTAGATGTTGATGCATTCTAACCTCTCTGTGGTCCTTGAATGGTGCGGAGCTAGGGGAGGCTATGAGTATTTCTCAATTTTACTAATGATTACTCTAGGTGTGGGTATGTTTATTTTGATGCCACAGAAGTCTGAATCCTTTTGAAAAAGTCAGGCTAGAGTTCAAGGCTGAAGTTGAAAATGCATTGTGATGACGGATTAAGACACTTCAATCGGATCGAGTGGAGAGTTTTTTTTGGGTTCAGGATTCTAGGACTATTTTATAGAACATGGAATCATTTCCCGCAAAGCTCTCAACGCACGAGTACACCTCAGCAGAATGAGTTATAGCGGAGAGGAGAAACAGACACTTTGTTGGACATGGTGTTCGTTTGATGATGGTTCGCTTCCTTACAGGACCTGTGTTTAGGGTTTCGCAGTGTAATTACTCAACTGTTCCCTCTAGAGAGTGTTGCGATAACACCCGTCTGGAGTTGTGGAACGACGTAAAGCTGTTTACTGTCACTTCCGCTATATTGGGGTTACCCAGCCACATGTGCTTGAGGCTAATCCAAAGAAACTTGGAAACTACGGTCAAGGTTGTGCCTCTCTATGTAGCTACCCGAAGGTACAATGGGGTTACTCTTTATGACGCAATTGAACAGAATGTTTGTATGCTACAAACGCCTACACCTCCTGGAGGAGGAGTCATATTAGAGGCACAGTCCACGTAGTAAGGTCGTGTTACGTGAAGCTTTCCATGAAACTAGCTGAACTTCACAAGAGTTTTTTGAAGGGTTGCTTCAATCAGCAAGGTTGTTGATGATAGGTTTTATCTGGTAGGTTCGATTCAACCTAAGAGTTGAGGGAAACCGCTCTGACGTAGTGGAGGTTTCGAAACCCACACTGTTCGCCTATCTAGATTTCACAAAAATCCATAGCTTATTGGTAGCGCAATGGCCGACATTGAGGATCCATGTCTTATCTAAACGGCAATGGACAGGATGTTGATTGGGATAAATGGGTCAAAGCATGGATCTCGAGGATGGAGTCGATGTACTTCAACTCAGTGTGGGCTCTTGTAGATCAGCCTGATGGGGTAAGACCTATAGGTTTTGTAAATGTATCTACAAGAGGAAACGGGGTGCCGATAGGAAGGTGCGAACCTTCAAGGCCCGACTTGTGGCAAAGGGTTATACCAGTTGGAGGGAGTCGACTATGAGGAGACTTTCTCATCTGTTGCCATGTTGAAGTCGATCCGCATACTCCTGTCCATTACCGCTTTTATGGTATAGCCCAAGGTATTCATTGCCCAAGGTCTTTCTGAATGGAAATCTTGAGGAGACCATTTATATAGTACAACCCGAGGTATTCATTGCCCAAGGTCAAGAGTAAAAAGTTTGCAAACTGAATCGGTCCATTTATGGGCTGAAACAAGCGTCTCGATCTTTAAATATTCGGTTTGATACTGCGATCAAATCATACAGCTTTGACCAAAACGTGATGAGTCTTGTGTCTACAAGAAAATCATCAACGGTTTAGTAGTTTTCCTAGTGTTGTATGTAGACGATATCCTACTCATTGGAAATGATGTAAGACAACTGACTGCAGTTAAGAACTGGCTAGCGACCCAATTCCAAATGAAAGATTTGAAAGACACTCAATATCATCTCATCCACGAGATAGTGCATCGAAGAAACGTGATAGTCATGAAGATCGCTTCAGAGCACAACATTACTAACCCGTTTACGAAGGCTCTCACAACTATACTGTTTAAGGGTCACCTTCAGAGCATGGGTCTACAGGACTGCCTGCGACTGGACAAGGGTAAGTGGGAGATATCTTGTACTAGGCCTTAGTGTCCTAGTTTATTGTTTTGTACTAGTTATTTGTACTCCCCACTCGCATTAGGACAAGTGGGAGATTATTGGGGATGATGCCCTAAACTCTCGTATCCTGTAGTTTGTAAACACAGTTTTGAATAAATGCTTGTGATGTATAATATATGATATTTTCTTCATTTTTGTCTATGAACATTGGATATTTTATTTACTTTACCACAAACTAATAAACTAAGATCTCTAGTTATCGTATGTAACTTAAGCATGTATGTGGAGACATACAAGTGGATCATGTCTTAAGTGATAACCAAAAAGATCTATAGTATATGGATATAGGAGGGAAACCTCATCCTAGTAACGCTACAGATGCAGCCCGCTTTGTAGAATAGTTACAAGTGTTGTGACTTGCTACAGATGGTCTAATCCTGATCATTCATATGGAGACATGCGAGCGAGGGTGTCCTATACAAAGGAGTTTGTATAAGACCGGATCACGAAGTGTTATAGTCTCGTTATATAACGTTGTTCATGACAAAGATTTCACTTCATTAGGATGACCTAAGTAACACAACCTCAATCCTGGGTGAGTTGAGAACTCTTGCCTTTGAAGGCGGTTCTTTGATTTTCATGGGTGCGAATGGCCAAATCGCCGACTCAAACCTACCACTTTGGGGATTCGTCTTATTTGGGAGCTGGGAACTCAGCTACACAAGATGGAATTCACTCCTTCCCCGAAGCAGGGGTAAGTAGATAGATTTCTCCCTTAAGGGTTGATTCTGAGGCTTGAACGATGTGGTGCTACACACCTTCTCATGGTCCGAGAGGTGTCCACACGTAGTAGGACTTTGTTGTATTGTTCATTAGATGGATTAGTGGTACTTAAGAAGTTAGATGTAACTACAAGAGCAAAACGGTAAATTGGCCCAATTGTACTTACGAGCATCTGTGAGGGTTATCCTACTGTTGATTGGTTATATCCAATGGACATAGAAATATATCTATAGCAAGAAGAGTGCACCTGGTCTTTAGTGGAATGCCTAGCAGCTAACGGATGGTGGATCTCCTGGCTAAAGAGTTTAGTCAGCTATTCACGTACCGTTGGAGCTTCGAGCCATAGGTCCATAAGGTCTCCTTGGTAGCTCAATGGATTCAAGTTGAGAATCAGTTTTTGGGTCAGTTTGAAGTGTTCAAATTGACAAGAGGGAGTTCAAATATATATGATATGATTGAATAGGTCAATTATATATTATATGATTGACATTATGTATGAGATACATTATTTGGAGAAAAATTATATAAATATGATTTATATCTAGTGGAGGAGAAAAGACTATGGTTCATATGTTGCATTTGATGTGATATTAAACCATAGGTTAATGAATATAATATGATTATATTTATTATTTATTTTTAGACATTTATAGGATAATTGTGCCGGCATTTTCTCCGTAGCCGTGTGATAGTGGGAGGTTGCATTCAGTTTTCGTAACTGGAGATTAAAATGAAAATCGTTTTCATTTTGCAAAGAGATTAGACATTCGCTCATGTTGAGTGTATACTGTCTATCGCATAGAAAACCGATAGCCTACACAATAGCTCAATGTTTCTAAACGATCGTATACACGCGCGCAGTTTACTAAACGATTGCATGGGATTTGTTAAACAATTGTCTAACTTTTTCCTAAACGATCGCACGCCCGAGTGTTTGTTAAACGATCGTCTATACAATCTCGACCCTTTTACTAAACGATCGTGTACCTCTTCCTAAACGATCAAGCATCGTCTATACGATAGACATCTGCCTTCTCCCACTTGCTTGTTCATGGTATACGATCTTCTCTTCCTACTTCTCTCTGTCAAATCCAACAAAGTCCACACCTCCTGGACTCTCACACCTAGAATACCGAGGGTTCTAAGTGGTGGTGTCCTCCCTGCTGTGTTCGTGTGGTGTCCATTCGTGGGTAGGCGACTGGATTTTGGTGGACGATTGCTTGGACGTTCTCAGCGAGAGTGAGAGGAGCAGTCTTTGTACGAAAACGAGTTCTAAAGCTATAAAGGGTTCTTCAACTGGTACGTTTCTTGTTCTCTTCTGGTTTAAGTTTCAAAAACATGTCTGTAATTAGTTGTTAAATGCTCGCATTCTGTCACAATGAGTTTGGAACGATCTTACTTCCGCTCAGAGATACTCTTTGATAAGAATTCCTTCAGTACAAAGGTTAGGGCTTTGATGGGCCATCTCTAGGAAGGAAAATTTTTAGTGGACACAAAAATATACTATTTGACATCGAATTTGTTGAATAAAGCAAAAGAAAATTATTATGCATGCTAGCAAAAAGAGTTGAAAGAGTAAGAAGCTTCCCAACTAAAAAATTTTCTGGCTTTTATAGAGAAATTATAAAAGCACAATACCTAAATATGTGGGCAAGGACAAATATTTCTACAGTCCTACATCCCAGTTTTGTAGGCCGCCTTTCGTCACGTTCAATGGAATCTTTGTTGAAGTTTTCTCCAGAGCTACCATCTTGCAGACAAGAGTTCATGGTTTTTACAAATAACATTATGTTTGTTTTCTTATCACTTAATATTTTACCATGGTTTTCAAATTTCCTACCTAAGCACTTGTTATACTTATAGTTTTCTTATTTTAGTATTGATAGAGACGAGCCTAATTTAGAAAAACAAAAAACTAATATTTAACGTCAAAAAAAAAAAAATTCACAACTTGATTTGACTTTTAAACCTGTGCTAAAAATTGAATTTGTGAAGTGATTTTATCTAAAAGAAAAGGAAAAAAAATTATGTACATCAATCTCCTTCTTATCCAATTATCATCTTTTTAATTTAAGACTAAATTGTTATCAAATAGAGTCTAAACAATTAAAAAATCAATTTAAACACATTCTAATTAGACAGATAATAGAGATTGAACACATAATTTTTAACCTAAAACTAAATGATTATCAAACAAAATCTAAATAATTAACAATTCAATCCGTACAGAAAGAATTAACAATTAAACACATGATTTTTAACCTGAAACCAAAAGATCGTTATAACAAAATCTAAGACTATATATATAAATCTCATAAAGTCAAGAATAGAATTGCACATCTGAATCATTTTCACTATTTTCCTTCTGAAAGATCTTGAGATAGTTGATTCTGAAAGGAAGTCTATACCACCAAGTAAAGACTTCATTTAAGAACCCTTGATCCCCAACATTATAAGACTTCAATTCAAAGCTTTTGCCTTGGTTTTTCTATGGTGATGGATTGTTGAGTTGGTTTTTGGTGGTTTTTGTAGCATGAAGTTCCTCCAAACTTCTCTCCCTACAAAACCAAGAACAATAATGTATATCATATGTAATTAAATTGAATCAGATAGTAGAGATATTTTAACTACTGAAGTTAGAATGTTCATAATAACAAGTTCCTACAAACGAGTAAATAGGAATTACAGCTCATGCATGCACAAATAGTTACATTTCCTTATCTTACTCAAAAAGTGTAATCAACTAATTAGAAAGAAATTGAGTCTCCCACACTTGACTAAATCATCGATCCCACTCATCTTGCAAATTCCATTAGCAATACCATTCTGAATTCTGTTAACATTGAAATGTTGGATATTTCCAGATGAGAGCTATACTTAGGTCTTATACGTTGAGGACTTAATGGATGGAGAGATTATCAATCTAATCTCTCTCTCTCCATTCAGCAAATGAATAGCTCTTTATCTAATAGATAAATATAATTAGTTAACTAGGATTGAACTTGTAATTAATTAACCTAATAGATAAATGTATTGAATCCTATTCCCTATTGTATGTATAACCACTTCTCTAATAAATAGTTTGGTATGTGCAACGGGATTCAACTCAATGCATATAAATATCACTTATCATTCAGTTCAAATCTTCAAGAAGACTAATATGATGTTGCACAATAATAACTATCTCCGATTTTTGTTAAGTTCAATCTTCTTCTCCTTTTTAACTCTCAATTGAAATTCAAACATCTCTCTTGATGGAACTTTTGGATAAAAATTCTAGAGTGTTCTTAAACATCCATCTCATTGATTAACCCAAAGACAAAAAGGAGGTCTAATAATCACATTTTGAAAAGACAACAAAATAAAAGGGAAAAAAACCCTTTACTTAATTGAGATGATTGATATAATAGTTGATATCATGCATATAGGTGAGGTGTCCCATAAAAAATCGTGGAAAAGCACATGTGCACCATGTTGGTTGATATCACAAATATAGGCCAATCCTCATCACCATCCTCAAAGGCTGACCGTAAACTCTCTGCCCTTTCATCCCTAACCATTGATCCAATATCAAAGAGAGAAAAGAGAAATGAATGGAAAGGGCTAAAAAAAGAAGCTATTTTTCATGTAAAAAGCACATCCAAACAACCAATCTTTTCTCATGGTTGGTTTTTTTTACCACAAAATAAAGCACTTTTTGGCCGACCATTATCACTTAAACATTAAACATGATAATTAAAAACACATTTCACAACAATATGCAATGTCCCTTCACTTTGTACACTTTTGGCTTCTTTTTCCCCTTGTCTTTTGGGGGTGTTTCTTTTTGTAACACAAGTATTATAATCTTAATCTCTCTATATACGAATTATTTAAACAAATGATCTATATGTGTGAATCAAAGAGGGAGATTTTAAACGAGAAATAGAAAGTTTTTTTAGATCTATTCATTAGGTCGGAAAGTACTAGCTACAAACTCAACCAAAAAAATGTTGTATGTGTTTGAGGATAATGTACAACATAATTTCACATTTAAGTTAGGATGATCTTATGGAGATGTTTTATACTTTGAATATATAAGGTAACGATTAAATCTATATTAATATTATTTGAAAGTAAAACTATTTTGAAAGAGCGTCTTATTATTTTAAAAGTAGACCATCAATTAGAAGATATACAAAAAGATGATCGTTTATGTTAATCTTAAACTTTAATGTTCTTTTCATAGAATTAACAATTTGTTAAGTTAATGAAACATGTTTTTTTAATATCAAGTATATATTCACTTATGACGATTGAGTATCATAATAAAGAAGAAGAAAAAACATCGTCTATGATATGTGGATAATGGGTTATTTCTTATTCACTTATATTATTTGTATTCCCACATTTTTCGATGGACTTGCAAATAAAAGGATAGAATAAAAGTAAAACCTAGAAAGCTTTTTTCATGTAAAGAGCAATAATTGCATGTGGATTCCACGTCCCATAAAAGAATATACAATTTTAGTTTCCCCTTTTTGCAGACAATGATGCAATGTATATATTACAAAATAAATATATATATATATATATATAACATATATGTATGGACATGCACTTCTCTTCAATATTTTTTTTTTAAAAAAAAAAAAATCTTTTCATGATATAGTTCACCAAAAACATTATCAAAATGGGATTGTTTTCGAATATTAAAAAAAATAACCAAAATATTTATAAATATAACAAAATGTCATTGTCTATTAGTGTTTATCAGTAATATATGATAATGATCTATCCGTGTCTATCAATAAAGCACGTGTCCTTTTGTTAAATGCTATAGGAAGAATAATTTAATAGCTCATTTTCTGACGAGGGAAATTACTTTTTATAAATATTCTGGTGTGTGACTTGATTCTTCTACTTTGGGAGATGATGGCACTTTCTGGACTCTTAATTTTTCCTCGTGGATTTTCTCTAGTCTTGAAGATGATTTATTGTGTAACTTAGTGGTTTTGAGTTTTTATGAACTCTAATATTTTCAAATAAAATAAAAATAAAAAATAAAATAGTAATAAATTTTTTTTCTCTTCTTTTAATCACCCACCTTTGTGGTTTAATTTGCTTTAATTTGGTTGCTGTGTGGTTTGTTTCCTCAAAATAATAATGATAAATTTTTTTGAGAAAATTAATAATTTTTTTAGTACGACAAATGTTTCTTGACCACAAACACATCTATATATACACATAAACTATTTTATTTTTCCTTATTACTCTTGTTTCCTAAATTCAATTTTTCAAACACAAAAAAAAAACAACGTTACTTTTTTTTTTTCTTACAAAATGTATAATAAATACTAAAGATTAAATATAACATAATTTAATATTTTATTTCTAAAACTTAAAATTTCAATTTTTAATTTAGTATTTGTGAGAACAAGAAATTTAAAACATATAATTCTAAATGCATTTATACGTCTTTTTTTTTATTAGGAAAAAATATTCTGAGAAACAATTACCGAACATATATTGGCTTCATTATTATTATTTTTTTAGAAAAGTAGGGAGGGAGGATCGGACCTATTCATAATACAATTTTTATATAGTTGAACTAAGCTCATTTTGACTACTTCATTAATCACAATTTAAACACAGAAATTTAATTTTAACTTTCGATACTAATAACTTTAACAAAAAGAGAAAATAATAGATAAAAGGGTAAAAGTCCTTAAAGCCCTTTATTCTAAAATTTTGGAAATTAAACTACATCAATATTGTACCAATTTCTCAAACAATGATGGTTTTATGTGTGTTTCTTAGATTAGGTATGAGAAATGTAACCTCAAACTAATAACGACTATTTTTAATATTTATTAACATTACAATAAACTAAATTTGAACATTTAAAAATAAAAATGAAAGAACTAAAATTTACTAAGTCCGAGATGAAAAAAATATATATTATTATAGTTAACCTAAATTTAATTATACAATGGCCTTCTCATAAAAACTTGATAGGTCAGCAAATACACAAACATCCAGTACACCAAGCTTTGATAATATCCCATGGTTGCACCCTGTTCAATTCAATGTAAATTCATTTCCAACCAAAAAAAAAAAAAAAAAACACAAAACAAAACAAAACAAATAAAATAAAATCAGCTTTTAATTCAATCAAATTCAACAAATTATCTTGAATTCATATTTATTTATACAAACAGCCAAACCCCATTCTTGGGCTCTTATTACAATTTAATTTTTGTATTGGAATTAACAAAAGGAAAAAAAAAACTGATTAAATTACAAATTTAATCCCTGAACTTTCAAACTTTTGTTCAAAAGGTCCATGAACTTTAAGAAAATGTTTAATAGGTTTCTAAACTTTCAATGTTATGTTTAAAAAATCTATATTTGAATTTCTCTAAGAAAATAATTGATATAATATATATAATACATTATAGTTTAATTAGAGAAACAAATATTTGAATATGATTGAAATATATTTTCTATGAATAAGATTCATAGATGTNGACTCTAAACTTTTGATCTAGTGTCTAGTAGGCCGATGAAATTTTAAACAACGTCGAATAGGTCAATAACCTATTTGATACATAATTGACACAACTTAGGATCTATAAGACATTTTTTTTAAGTTCAAAGACTAAATAAACATAAACTTAAACATAATTGACACAAAAAAAGGATATATAAGACATTTTTTTAAAATTTAAAGATTAAATAGATATAAATTTAAAAGTAATTGGCATAAATTTGAAAGTCGAAAGACCTCAAAAGACTTTTTTTTTTTTTTTTTTAAGTCTAGAGACTAAATAAACATAAAGTTGAAAGTTGAAGAACCTATAAGACAATTGTTAAAGTTTAAAGACTAAGTAAACAAAAATTGAAAAGTTCAGGGACTAAACTTGAAAAAAAACCGAAGAGTAATCAAACTTCTAAGGGTGAATTACCTTTGGGTTTGTGGAAGCAGAGGAGGAGAGAGAAATGGAAGAAGGTGAGAAAGAAGAAGAAGAGCCTTTAAAGGAGGAGATGAGGCCGACATTATAAGCCATGGTTCCATCAGGTTGATAAAGGCCATAATTCCTTTCACTAGTAGGCCCAGGTTTCAAATTCTCATTAAACAAAGCAAAGAGATAAATCTCAAGTCTCAAATTAGGTCTCAAAGGAGTTCCTTCATTGGCCATTTGTCTTCTCAACAAATTCCTATTATAATTAGCAGCATTTTCAACAGTAGCCCCTGTCTCATCTGGGTCTCCTTTAGAAGGCCAACCAGTCTCTGAAATCCTAACTTCAATTCCACCAAAACCCATTTTAGCCATTGCAAAAAGAACAGCATCAGCTTGAGCATAAAGCATGTTGTCATAATGAAGCCTTGTGAATGGATCGATCATGCCTGGATTTGGGTTGAATAATACGTATTCTAAAGGGACGGAATTTGGGTCGCCTTTGTATGCGAAATACGGGTATGCGTTTATCCAAAATGGGGATTTTGTTGTTGACAGGAACTGTAAGAATTGTGACATGATTCCCGTGATTTCTGGCTTGAAACTTCCGGCGGAGGGTGGATACGATTCTTGTAGGACGGCTAAGGAACTTGGTGTTGAGATTTTTATGGCGTCTAGGCCTAGTTGGGTTAAGGCTGTGTGGATGCTTAACATGGCTGGGACTAGTGTCTCCATTAACGTCATGTCGTTGTCTGTAAATACCTATTAATAATATTCATTGGTTAGTTAAAAGTCTATATATTTTCGATCAAAAAGTCAAAAATTCGAATCATTTTTTTTTTAATTTTAAAATAAAAGAATAATTCTTATTCGATTCAATTTTTTTTTCTACTTGTATATTTTTTTTCTCTAAGAGATGAATAAAAAAATGAAATCATACTTTATATCAATGGAGTCTTAGGTGTGTAGGTCCTTGTTTTTTTTGTTTTTTTTTTTAATTGAATTTTTTTATTGTTTACACTTTTATTTTTAAAAAAATTGAATTTATAGTCAAATTCTAAAAATAAGTATAATTTTTTTAAAATTACTTTTTTTTCTTTAGTCTTAAAACATAGTTTGATTTTTGAAAATATTAAAAGAAATTAGTAGATAATAAAATATAGAAATTTGTGGGTGGAACCAATGTGTATAAGTTTAAATTCTCGAAGACCAAAAATAAAACAAATTTGTTATCAAATAAGTTATAAAAATTATATAAAAAAAAGTTAATTCTCTAAAATTTGAGAAATGATTTCAATTAACGATGCTTAATGAAAAACCATCGGGAAAATGTGTTCCTAATAAAGAATTTTTTGGTTCGAATCTCTCACTTTTTGGTATATTAACATTGGTGGAAATGGTAAATGAGGACAATAATAGATGAGAAGAAAGAGAGGAGAGAGAATGAGATACTTTTTAAATTATTTTCAATAAAAAGTAAAAGAGATGTAAAAAAATGAAAACTACTGTGGTTGAAAGCAGAAATATTTTCAGACAAAAAAAAAGAAAAGAAAAGAGAGAGATAAAAACCATAATGGTCGAAAAGAAATGTATACGACATAAACGTTTGAGTTGAGTAGCTAATGATTTAACTAACCTCGTTACCAACCGCAATTCCGGTAATTCGAGTTGCAGGAACGTAAGGTTTGATGCGAGCAGTAACCCATTGGAGGGCTTGTTGGGCGTCCATAAGTTGGGCCAACATTTCATTTTCAACGGTAACAATAATCTCAACCTTAGAGTTGGCAAATGCCGATAAAACCTCCGGATTAGTGTCGTAGATTCTTACTTTTGTAATCCTTAATGCCGTCAACATATCCAAAACCTTATCGGGTGATGGTAAATTATTGCCGATTTGACCATAGTTTATACCCAACGATGTAGCTCCTCTTAAACCACCCCCAAACCCTGAGGGGAAAAAAAAAGTAATTAACCTCAGAATTTCTCCAAATTTAAGCAATTAAAATCATGGGTTATATTCAAAAAAGGAAAAGAAAAGAAAGGAAAGAAATGAATACCTGAGAAAGAGAGGAGAAAGAGAAGAGGAATATGGAAGAACATGGCATAAAATTAAGGGGAGAGAGAAAGAAGGGAACGAGGGGAAATGATTAATGATGAGAAGAAATAAAAGAGAATATGGACGCAATTCCTTTCTTTTCTTGGATTGGTTTTTTTTTTTTTTTTTTTTTTTTTAATAATGGATTTGGAATTTGGTTTTGGTTGGCTTGTGAAATTGATGGAGTTTATATATATATATATATATATATTGATTGTATAAGAAATGGAATTTGGAGTGTAGTTATCTTTACAACCACGCCAAAGCATATAATAGAGGCAAATCAATTCTAATGTATTAAAATAATATGTATCCATCGTCAAAACTTTCTTCGCATAAAAGCAAAAGGGATGAAAGGAAATCCCATTGAAGGGTTAAATTATATACAAAGGGCAAAAGGAACGAACCATTTTTTTATATGTATATAAAAATGGAAGAGAAGAGATTCTATAACTTTATGATTATATCCAACTAGGATTCTGATGTTCTGCCTCTACTTCACCACTACTTCTTGCCTTTGCATCAACCCATATTGTTTTTGCTTTTATTTCCCTCTCTTTTTCCCCCATAGCTTCATGCAAAAGCAAAATAAGCCCATGGTCAATAGGAGCCACATGATGTTCCCCTTTATTTCTTTTCTTTCATTCATTCATGTTTACGTAAATGAACCGAGACCATATTCGAATGATTGAAAGTCCGATCTAACAATATTGTGTGAATAAAGAAGGAGAATGTCAATAATTTCCTTTTTCTCTAAGGTAGGTACTAATTATAGAGCAAGATTTAATAAGTAATAGTCAACGAATTGGAATTTATTTATAAGTAAGATAAATATAATTTTGTTTTTCTTCAACTTTGTTTAATTCAAAATGGTTCTCTTCATTTTGATTGGTTGGAGTAGGTTCTTTTCAAAACCTTATCCAATTAGTCATCTCTATGGGATTCTTATGGAGGAAAAGACGTGAAGATATGACAGTATGGTTAAAAAAATATTAAAAGAATTAGTAGTTACTACTTATATCAACATGATGCACTTTCTCATAATGTGAGAGCCCTATGTGTCTATAAATGTATTAGATTGTAAAGGAATGTGAGAGTCCATAGGCGTCAAATCTGAATTTTGAATCCTAGACTTAGAGCATTTCAAAATCTAACCATAATTTTAAAGTGATTAAGCTATTTACCCTCAAATTAATTAAAGGATAAAAAACAAGGTTCAAATCTCACTCTCACGTAATTTGAAACTCAACTCTCACGCACATTTGTCGAATGATAAATCCTTCTTATTAGCAATATATCAATAGTTACATTTAAACTCATTAATCACATTTATTAGTCACTAATCTATCCCAAGTCATTTTTTACTAAACAATATATGAATGAGAAGACAATTCAATGCATCCTGCATCATCCTACTAAATCCCTTTCATCTCAAGGCCCCTAGCTTCAACTTCAAGGGTGAGTGAAAAAGAAAGGGCAAAAAGTGAGAGAGGGGGGAGAAGACAAAAGAACTTTAATGATACACATACATGAATACATTTAGTGGATCAAGGAGGGAGAAATAAAGTTGTGTATGAGAATATACATAATTTTTTGTAAACAAACATAATTAGATTATTTAAATGCCAATGCAAGTGTGTCTCATTTGGTAAGAAAAATTCCAAATCAATCTCATTTGCATATAATGCTTAATTATAACCCCACAACCACTTAAAAAAAGTGAACATAGCATGTGTTTTTGTTCATTTTGGGTAAAGATAGATTCTCAATTAAATTGGAGTGGGTCTTAATCAAATGAGATCCATCACCTCATTGTGATTCATCATTTCAAGCTTTATACTTATTGTTGCCTAACGTGGATGACCCTACTCTTTCAAGAATTCTGTAGAAATCCAACCTGAGAACACAAAAACATACTTTTAAGTAATTAAGAGTAGGATTGGGTTAGGAATGCGACCGAGAATGTATGTTAATTAGCTATGCATATCAAAAAAAAGCTTCAAAAGTGCTAGGATGAGATACTATGGAGTCTCCACAATGATATGATATTGTCCACTTTGGATATAAACCCTCCTTGCTTTGCTTTTGAAGCCACCCAAAAGGTCTCATGTCATTGGAGATAGTTGTCATCCGTTATAAACCTATGATCATCTTCTTATTTAATCGATGTGGGACTTTGATCGCATTCTCATCCAACAAAATTAACTAGTTCCTAATCCCTCTATGCTTTGTCCCGACTCCTAACTAATATTAACGCTATGCTTTTTTCATCATGTAGTTAATCATAACATGAAACTGACACTAAATTTTATCGATAATCTTCAGAACAAGCTTAACACATTCACCTACGCTAAAAAATGTGCTTCTGTGATAACATTGATAAAATATTGATGATCGTCAATAAATTTACAAACAACCCACAGATTTTCATCTAAAAACCAATAGGCCCAAGAAACCAATTACACAAATCTACCTTGTATTTAAGAAATAACGATTTATTGTTTAATTAATCTAACTATCCTGAGTTGAAAACTGCTTGTTAGACCAAGTTCATATACGACTTTTTTCAATTTTTGATTTACTTGGTGTTGGACTTGAGAAGAGAAAATATGGGCTGAAAAATAACACTGCAATTGATCTTTTGGGCTTAACAATACTCAGGTCCTATACGAATACCGGATACCACCTTTGTTATTCACACATACACAAAACAAAGTGCTAAAAGTACAATCCGTGTGATGAGAAATCTCGACCCTACACCTTGATGGCTAGATTAGAACTTGGCACTTGTTGTTGATTGTAAACTTTATGTCTATACTTTTTTTTCTTTGTTTCTGTAGAGAAAATAGAGAGAAAAGAAAAGAGAGAACTGGAGGGAGATGCTGCCGCGAAATCGTCGGGCGATGAAGCTGCAGTCGTCTAGGCGATGGATGTAAAGCAGAGTCGTCTAGACGATAAGGGAAGAGTCGTAGACGATGAAGGCTTTTACTGAAGATCGTCTAGACGATGGGGTTTCAAGACGATAGCATCTACACGATAGGGGTGCCGAGGTAACGATCGTGGCTAAAAGATACACGATCGCATGGATCAAAGGTACATGATAGAACAAGACGATCGGAGAAGAAGATGAACACGATAGTTTACGTGGTTCGGCCAAGGATAGCCTACGTCCACAAAGAAGCTAACGGGAGTTTTTATTAGGAAATATTACAAGATTGCTACAAGATAAGTCTCAAGCTTTCTTGATCACTTTGTACAATTTTTCCTCTCTTACTTTTACAATTTGTTACACAGTGTATTTAAAGGTAGCTTTAATGTAACAGATTTGTAACTACTTTGAAGTTGTTTTCACCTTTCTATATTAACAATCTCCACCTTGAAATAAACTTCAAGTTTTCTTCAGCTTCTCTAATCTGACTGTCTTCTTCTTTAACCTTTGTCTCTCAACTCAAACCCTATAATATCAAGGCACTTCTGAAGTTTGAGCTGAGTGACTGTCTTTGTCAACATGTCAGAGGCATTCTCTGAGGTATGTACTTTCAGAACTTCAATCTGTTTTGCTTCTATCTGTTCTCGAATGAAATGATATTTAACATCAATATGTTTAGTTCTGTTATGGTACTGAGGATGCTTATATAAATGTATGGTACTCTGATTGTCACAAAATATCTTCACTGTATTCTGTTTAATTCCGAAGTCACATAGGAGACGCTTTAGTCATAGGCCTTCCTTTACTGTCTTTGAAAAGGCAATAAACTCTGCTTCGTAGTAGAAAGGGCTACTACTGATTGTAAAATAGCCTTCCAGCTTAGGACACACTTTCCATATAGGAAGATATACCTGAATAATGACCTCCTCTTGTCTAGATCTCCAACATAATCTGAGTCAACATACCCAATCAGCTCTGGTTCACTGTCTGGAAGCTGTTGGTACATTAGTTTAGCATTAGAAGTACCCTTAAGATACCTCATTATCCACTTTGTTGCCTCCCAGTGTCTCTTACTCAGATTAGCCATGTATCTACTCACCAGGCTAGTAGCATAGGCAATGTCAGGTCTTTAGACACCATTAGATACATTAAGCTTCCCACAACTTGGGAATAGGGGACTGTTGACATTATCTTCTGATGTTCAATATCTGATTCTCTGGGTGAATTTTCTGCTGAGAGTTTGAAATGGTTAGCTATAGGAGTAGATACTGATTTGGCCTTTGTCATTTGATACTTATTTAACAATTTACTGCAATATTGTGACTGATCAATGCTTAGAATACTAGTTTTTCTATTTCTAATAATGTCAATGCCTAGTATTCTTGTTGCATTTCCCATGTCTTTCATTTCGAACTCTGACTTGAGTAAATGTTTTACTTTATTTAGTTCTTTCACAGTTGCTCCTGATAAAAGCATGTCATCCACATATAGTAACAATAGATGGGATAAGTGTAGGAATATGTGTTTATGTAAACACAACTGTCATAAGAGCTTTTATAAAAGTCATTCTTCTGTACAAAATCACTAAACTTTCTATTCCAGCATCTAGAGAACTGTTTGAGGCCGTAGATAGACTTTTTAAGTAGGCATACATAGTCTTCTTTCCCTCTGACCTCATACCCATTTGGTTGGCTCATATAGATAACTTTCTCTAGGAAGCCATGTAGAAAAGTTGTTTTAACTTCTAGTTGCTCCAGCTCTAGGTTATTTTGAGCCACAATAGACAACAACAATCTAATAGAAGTCTGCTTGACCACTGGAGAAAAAATCTCATTAAAATCAACACCCGGCCTCTGTATAAAACCCTTAGCAACCAACCTAGCTTTAAATCTAGGTCCTTGATCATTAGGAAAACCCTCCTTCAACTTGTACACCCATTTGGATGTAATTGGCTTGAATCCTTTTGGCAAAGGTGTCAACTCCCAAGTGTTGTTTCTCACTAGTGAATCAAACTCTTCATTCATAGCTTCTATCCACATCTTAGCTTTAGAACAACTCATTTCTTCTTCAAAGGTTGAGGGTTCTGAATCATTAGATAAATCAGAAGCATTCAAAGCTAAGTAGTCTTCATACCTTGAACGTGGCACAATGGTTCTTCTCTGCCTATCTTTAGCTAGGCTGTACCCTTTCAAATCTGGTTCTTCTTGCTCAGGATCAATAGTGGCATTTTCTACTTCTTCTTCTAGATGAGGTAGTTGATCAAAAAAATGATTCAGAGCTTGAAGGATCAGAAGTAGGGATTAGAACTTGCTCCACCTCAATTTTATCATTCTTCACTTGAGGTGCTAAAACATTAGGATTAAATCTCTGCGTATACATTTCATCTTCTCTGAAAACAACATCTCTGCTGGTGATGCATCTCTTCTCAGTAGGGTGCCACATTCTAAACCCCTTAACACCTTCTGTGAAGCCCAAAAACATACATTTCACGGCTCTGGCAGCTAATTTTCCTTTACTCTGATGAACAAAACCAGTGCAACCAAACACCCTTAGGCTATTTAAGTTAGGAAGATTTTTGGTCCATCTTTCTTCAGAGGTTAGAAGGTTAAGAGATGCATGAGGGTATCTATTCAGTGTATAGATAGTGTATGAGGCTGCTTCTACCCAAAAAATTTTTAGAAAGTATAGCATCAGACAATAGGCTTACTCTCTCCATTATTGTTCTGTTCAATCTCTCTGCCACCCCATTTTGCTGGGGTGTATACCTAACTCACTTGTGTCTAGTTATACTATGTTATCTACAAAAAACATTGAACTCCTCTGCACAGTACTCAAGCTCATTATCAGTTCTTAGACACTTAATTTGACAGTTAGACAATTTTTCAACCTTGATTTTCCATTCTTTGAACTTTTCAAAAGCTAAATCCTTAGATTTAAGGAAATAGATCCAACTTTTTCTAGAATAGTCATCAACAAAGGTTAAGAAATACCTGGCTCTACTTAAGGACTGAAAAGGCGAAGAACCCCATAGGTCCGAATGCACATAGTCAAGGATGGCCTTGGTTGTGTGCTGAGCCTTCACAAAACTCTGCCTAGTAGCCTTCCCTATCACACAATGTTCACAAAAGAATAGGCTCTGATGAACTCCCTTAGGTAGAATTCTTTGGTTAGCAAGAGCTTGTAGACCTTTGGCACTAATGTGTGATAGTCTTTTGTGTCAAAGATCTCCTTCAGTAGGCTACTTCTGAGTCACAATCAAAGCTGAGTGAACTTTATGAACTCCTTGAACAACATACACTCCCTTAATCTTCACCCCTCTAAGGATAGGATTATTGTTCTTCAAGACTTCATTGTAACCTTCCTTGCCTCTGTATTCACAGCCAATAGAATCAAGCATGCCTAGTGAAATTAGATTTCTCTTCAGCTTAGGCACATGTCTGACATTCCTCAATAGCTTGCTGTTCCATCTTCTAGTTTTAGTGAGACTGAGCCAATCCCAATCATTGAACATGAGTTGTTGTTTCCCATGTAGACAGATCCTCTATCCAACTCTCTGTAGGTACTAAACCAGTCTTTATGGGGTGTCATGTGGAAAGAACACCCTGAATCTAGAACCCAATCTAGGTTCTTATTAGTTTCTTCTTCTGCCTTACAATTAGAGGTAGCCAAAGCATCTGAATAGAAGTAAGATCCTCACAAACTGAGGCTTCACCTGACTGGTTAGGTTGGACTTTCGGTTATGGTTATGATTGCTTATTTTTTTTCTCATTCTTCCACTTCAAAGTTCTGCAATCTTTGATTAAATGTCCAAGTTTTTTACAATATTTACATCTAACCTTGGACTTTTCTTTCCCTTCTTTATTTGAGCTCTATTTTCCTTTTTCCTTATTGTTCTGTTTTGACTTGCCCTTTACAAATAAGCCCTCTGCACTAGGCTTTTTTTTTATGTAAAAGTTGGGCTGCAACTTTCCTCAGGTTTTTTTTTTTTTTTGCTACAGATTTTATTTGAACATTGATAGATACTACGATCGTTTAGAATTTACTAAAGTATCGTTTACACGATCGTGTAGTTCCTATCGCATCGTATACTTGATCGTTTAGCCGCATCCAATCGTCTATACGATCATTTAGCTCATCAACTGTCGTCTACACGATCGTCTAACTCCATTCAACCGTCGTTTACACGATCGTCTAGCATTTTATCCAATCATTTACATAATTGAACTATCGTTCAATTCTTGGAGCTTCGTCTACACGATCGAGCTGCCATTTGGTAAACAACAGAACAATTTCAAGCCTCAACATACTACCTCCCCTAACTCTTGAATTGTTATTGACCGTTAAATCTGAGTGTTTTGTGATTGTGAACATGAAGATCATAGTCGTCTGGGACAACAAGTAGTATCAGAGCTCAATGAGCAGTTCTTTCCCCAAGTGAGATGGAGCTTACAATCATGTTCTTTTTTAATAGACAATCATTAACATACATTTATAGACTTCTATCATTGTCAATCAATGATACTGTTAGCGATGATAAGCTCAATGATAGAATTCATGATAACATGAATTCTATCATTGAGCTTATCATCGCTAACAGTATTTCTTTGTTTATATTCCTTTTCTAAATCGAAACATGTGATATACCCATTTATACAAACACTGATATATACTGATAGACACTGATAGATTTCTATCACTGTCTATCATTTATACACACTGATATACCATTGTGTTGATATCCACTGATATCTTTCAATCAGTGTATATCACTGCTATTCTGAAATGAAGATACTTGATGAACTGATCATTGATATTGATACTTTACTTGTCTAATGGCCAATTTGAAAGTCAACGTTTCTTTTTTACCATTTGATACAGTATATCAGTTTTGGTTATTGAATTTTATATATTGATTTCATTTTTCATGTAAAAGTTGTTGCAATATTAGGATTATCCATGGTTGATTTATTTTTTGGCATCGAAACTAGAACCATTATCGCATTATAGTAATTTAGTTGAGAGTTGATAGACACCGATAGATGTCTATCAATGTCTATCAATAAACTATGGAAATGATAGACTTCAAAAGTATATAATATATATTTAAACATTGATAGACACTTATAGTAGTTTAAATATATTTATGTCAAACCAAAAAATAGTTTGAGATAAGAAAATTGACAATATCAACATCCAAACTCTTGCAAAATGCTCCAAATGAATGCTTAAACTCTTTTAAATAGCTCTAGCAAAAAATTGGTGGTTCAACTTTCTTCTTCAGTTTCTTCCTCAACAACTTGTTCTTCAACATGCACAGTGGACATAGGCCTTTGGCCAAACCACTTAAACTCAGGTATCTTTTCTTTCTAACTTTACGATCATTTAGAATTTACTAAAGTATCGTTTACACGATTGTGTAGTTCCTATCGCATCGTGTACTTGATCGCTTAGCTCCTCGTCTAATCGTCTATACGATCGTTTAGCTCATCAGTTGTCATCTACACAATCATCTAGCTCAAGTAAACTATCATCTACACGATCGTCTAGCGCTTCATCCATTTGTTTACATAATTGAACTATCATTTAGTTCTTAGATCTTCATCTTCACGATCGAGCTGCCATTTGGTAAATGACAAAAGAATTTCAAGCCTCAACATACTACCTCCTTTGACGCTTGAATTGTTATTGACCGTTAAATCTGAGTGTTTTGTGATTGTGAACGTGAAGATCATAATCGTCTGGGACAACAAGTGGTATCAGAGCTCAGTGAGCAGTTCTTTTCCCAAGTGAGATGGAGCTTACAATAATGTTCTTTTTTAATAGACCATCACTTACAGACATTTATAGACTTGTAATATTGTCTATCAATGATAGAATTCATGATGTACCTAATAGAATTATATTGGACATATATTTGGTCTAAACTTTGTACGTTTTCCTTTTCCTGTAGCTTCAACGACCTAAAATAATAGTAACAAGAAATTGACCTAAATAGAAAAATGTCGAGGAAGATCAATCAACTTCGATCGAAGAAGCGTCGTGAAGCAACGTGATGGAAAATAACCAAGTCGACGTGAAACAATGTGATAGAAGAAGAAGAAGAAAGAGAAGGAGGAGAAGGAGAAGGAGAAGAAGGAGAAGGAGAAGAAGAAGAAGAATATGATGATGAAATGTTTGAGGGAAAAATCGACTGAAAAGGAAAAATCGAGCGGGACTTTTTTGGTATTTTACACAATGGTATATCAGTGTCTATTTTGCTATCATTGATAGAAACATATTAGTGATAGCAACTGATAGACCATTTTTCAAATTGAAAGCTATAACTAATAGTAGCATCACTAATAATAGCTATAAATGATAGCACATTTCTCGAATTGAAAGCTATCACTGATAGCAATTATCAGTTGTTATCATTAATAGTAGCTATCAGTGATATTCACCGATAACAGTATCGCTGATAGCAACTGATAGCAGCTATTAGTCATAGCAACTGATAGCACATGTCTTAAACTAAAAGTTATCATCGATAGCAGCATTACTATTTGCAACTATCAGCGATAGCAACTAATAGCACACTTCTCAAATCGAAAGCTATAACTGATAACAGCTATCAGTGAAAGTCACTGATAGCACATTTCTCAAATCAAAAAGCTACCACTGATAACAGCTATCAGTGATAGCTACTGGTAGCAACTATCGATGATAGTCACTAATAGCACACTTCTTAAATTGAAAGCTATCACTAATAGTAGCTATCAATGATAGCTTTCAATTTGAGAAAACCAGGAAGTAACGCGCAAAATGGTGGATGGGCGTAGTTTTTTTTTTTTTTTCATCTTTTTCCATTTTTTGTTCTATATATGCAATTATTTTATCCTTGTACTACATATTCAATTATTATGGGCTTGAATTCCATTTAAGCAACTAGTCCTAGAAAGTAAAGGTAGGCTCGACAGGCAATTTAGATTTTGTTTTATGTTTTCAATTTTAGTTATAGTGAAATATGCGTTTGATAAGCAATTTGAATTCTATTTTCGAAAACTATTTGTGGATCATGTGATATAAACTGTGTAAATTCTGAAAACAACATTTCTACGTTTCTAGTGTATTCAAATTTTGAATTTTAAATTTTGAAATGCAAAATTATACAATAAAAAAAAACATATCATATATAGTATTTCATGTTATAAATTCAATTATTTTTGTTAGATTAAATTAAATATATATATTATATATTATATATTATATAATATTGCAGAATAATAATTATATAATTTTTTAAACATAAAACAAGTTCATAAATTAATATTAGTAATAGTTTATATTCAACCTAATATTTAGTGAGTAACCATAAATAATCTTATAGTTTATAAATATATATCAAACACATTATGAAAAGTTGGTTAAATTGGAATTTGAATTCTGATATGCTACCAAATAAATATCTAAAAACATGAAATGTTACTTTGTTTTCATTAAATCCATTGTTTTCAAATTTATGTTTTCAGATTGCCTAACAGACCTTAAGGAACTTAGTACAAAAGTCCCCAGAAAAAGAGATTAAAAATCATTTTAGGCGTTGAACTACAATAAATAACAATTTAGTTTTTGAACTTTATTTATAGCAATTTAATTTATGTACTTTCAAATTTGTAACAATTTAATTATCGAACTTATATAACAATTTAGTTCATATACTTTCAAATTTTGTATATAATTCGGTTCACATTTTGAGAAAATCTCATCAAACTCAATTACTAATTTTGATGATGTAATAACTCATTCTTTATAAATTTATAAACAAACTTGACTTTTAATTAGTTTATCCATTGATATGTATAGGAAATCTTGTTAGATATTAACAATATTTTTCATGATAGAAATTAGATCGTCACAAATTATAAAGTACAGAGAGAAATTTATACTTATTAAACTTTAATGACTAAGGTTCCGTTTCTTGACCATTTTGTTTTTTGTTTTTTTTTTTTAAAATTAAGTCTATAGACACTCCTACCACCTCCAAATCTATTTCTTTGTTATCTACTTTTCACCAATGATTTAAAAAATCAAGCCAAATTTTGAGAACTAAGAAAATTAGCTTTTAAAAGGTAGTGTTTTGTTTTTTGAAATTTGGCTAAGAATTCAATCATTGTACTTAAGAAAAGTTGCAATCATTATAAGAAATATAGATGAAATAGACTTAATTTAAAAAAAAAAAAAAACAAAATGATTATCAAATGGGGCCTAAACTATTAGAAATTTAGAAATGTAAAGACTAAATCATTATCAACTAAAGTTCAAGACTAAAATTGAATACTCCTTTATTTTTACTAACTCTAACAACATGTTTGTATGTAATTAAAAAAAAAAAATCTTTTTTTTAATTTTGAATGTTGAAATTTGAATTCAATTTTTCCACTAGATTTTTAATATTATTATTCATGTGATTTTTATATTTTAAGCGACGAACTGATTATATAATTATATTAACAGCCAAAAAATATGCAATTCGGATTTCGTTTTATTTTACTTAAAAAAAATTCTTTTCTCAATCATTCCACATCCTACCACAGACCAGAATACTAATAGTGTGATTCACAATTTATCTTATTTCGTTGTTTTTTTTAAATTTAATTTTCTCTTCTAATTTAATTTTCTTATTTTTTGTATTAAGCTAAAACTAGACTTGGTTAAAGGAAAAACAGTTTTTGTTTATAAATTTTCATGAAAGAGACAATATAGTCTTTTTCTAATATGTGTGAGTGTCTAAGTCAGCTTACGCGCACCTCAAACTAATCTCATGAGATAACTCGTCTGACCCTACAATATTTGTATTTAGGATAATAAATCCTAGATAAGTGGCTACCATGGATTTTAATAAGTAACCATTTAATCCTTATACTTTTACAATTTGTAACGATTTAGTTCATTTCATAAATTTTTTCATCAAAATTAAGCATTAATTTTTATTATGTAACGACTTAGTCTTTATAGTTTATAAATAAATTTGATTATCAATTAATTTATCAATCTACACATGTAAGAAGAATCATTAAATCATACTAATATTTTTTACTCAGGGACTTAGATCATTACAAATTGTAAGGTAAAGGGACTAAATCACTATTTCTTAAAGTTCAATGACTAAATTGAAACAAATATGAAATTATAGGGGCTAAATGGTTACCGACTAAAATTTATAGACTAAATTATTACTTTTATGAAAGTTTAAAATGTATTTTCAAAGGGATTGAATTCTAGTAGAAGCATGTGAATGTCATGCCATTAATTAAAACTTTTGGAATTTTACAGAAAACACAAAGAAAAACATACAATAAATTAAGCATGCTTTTGGACTAAACTTTATAAATAAAAGAAAATAACCTCTGAAGACATTCTTCGTATTCCTTTCTACGGCAAATCCTCTTCTTTGAACAACAATTCAAGAATCCAAATTGAACACCACCAAGTGGTCTTCCCCGCTATTCTCCACCAATAATAAAGATTGTGTGGGAACTTTTTTTTTTTATTTGGAAGAAGGAATTTTCAGAGATTTTTCTCGGTAAAATTGTCAAGGATTCTTCAAAAAGAGGGAGAGATTAGTATGTAAAAAAACTGTAAGAATAATTTTCAATGAGAATCTGCATTTTTTAAAGAACAGAGACAGAGGTGAGAGGAAAAATAACTTCCTCTCACGTTCACCACTCTTCAGTAACTACATACAAAGGAGTTATAATTTTATTTAATTAAAATCAAATTAATTTAATTTAAGTTTATTTATAATTAATTAATCTAATTAACATGATTAAATATCATATATTTAGTTAAATATACCTTTGAATCATATTTAAATGAATATCTCTCTCATATTCTATAGTTTTAATATGAATCTTATTTATATTAATTTAAAATATAGTTTATATGGATCCCAATTCATATAGGGAATCTTCTTCAAATATATTATTCTTCCATATTATAAGTTTAATTCAAATCCCATTCATTCAAAATTAATTGTTATAATGTGTTTATATACATTATAATATAATTAATATACATTCCCTAATTTAATTTGAAACAATTCAAATTCTTCCAAAACAATTTGATTCTTGTTTTATCCTTAGTGAGCTAGTAGGGGGATTAATGGACCTACAAATTAGAAGTTCCAATGATTCGAGATTAATTAAATAATTTCTTTAATTATATTAATCAACACTCATTAATTGTGGATCATTCCACTAAAGACCCACAACTTTCCTATTCGTATTTTAGAATATTATTGTATTCATGGATATAACCATTACAAGTAAGCCGATTCTTCACAAATTGCTTCATAATTACAATTAGGTCAAATTATCATTTTACCCCTATAATTACCTTTTACTCCTTAAGTCCCATTAATCATCGAATGAATAACCTGTTTATGGTCCACCATAAACAAAATCCCTCTCAGGCCTATGAGAGGGAGGGACTCCATTGTTCAAGACCTTGAGTCAGCACATAAGGGAGCAATTCTTCTACTTACCCTAAAGGCGGGAAAAGTGAATTTCATATTATGTAGCTATGTTCTCAACTCTCTATTTGGACAAGTCCTCAAAATGGTAAGTTTATTGAGTCGACAACATGGGAAACTTTCACCCATACAAATCAAAGGATTACACTATAGAGAGAAGTCAACTCACTATAGGATTGAAATCGAGTTACATATGGTGTAACGGCTCAATTCTTTACACTTACTGGAGGGACACTATTACATGCAATAGGGGTGGAATCGGTTTGGTTCGGTTCGATTTTGAAGTCAAACCATACCAACCGAATTCTTTTATATATTAAAATGAACTACACTGTTTGTGTGGTTCGGTTCGGTTTTTAAAATTGGTTTAATTTTTCCCTATTTTTAAACTCTTTTTTTTTTTGCCTTTTATATTTTCCTTCTTCCTTCCACTTTCTCTTGCCCTTTTATTTTCCTTCTTCTTTATTTTGAAATTTGTATATTCCCTCTCTCTCTTTTTTTTTATTATTTTACAATCTTTCTAAACATAATTTAAATATCAATTCACAATAAGAACATGTCCAAATGACTACAATAAGAAGTTAAAAACTAAAAAGTTCTACAAAGTACACAATACACAATTTCAAACAACTACCCTCAAAGTTTAAGTCACATGAACGCAAAAACAAGCCAAACACTTAATAACAACATAATAACATATTCCAAAAGTCCAACCAATACAAATAAATTTGTTCACCTTGTCAATCATTTTCTCAAATTTGTTCATTTTCCTTTCACATCGGTCTCCCTTCACATTCTTCCCATTATTTGTCACATCACACACTCCTTCTCT
>NC_052356.1:59864971-59867197 GCF_009727055.1 Benincasa hispida | reverse complement strand
AAGAAGTTAATCACAATTTTTGAACAAGAAGAAGACGAATCGCTCAGTGACGCGTAGGCGAGGTTCAAGAGATTAGTGCGCGACTGCGCATATAATGGATTGCCAGACTGCCTCCAAATGGAGATTTTCTACCATGGATAAATCTTGCATCGTAGACAATTGCCAATGTGGCAGCAGCGGGAGGTCTGTTGGACAAGACTTATGATTAGGCAAAGAACAAATTTTTATTGCATATCGAAAAACCATGAAGATTGGCAAGAAAGCGATCAACGAATAAAACCCAGAGATGGTAACGCAAATATTGGTGCCATCGCATCTCTGCAAAATCAAATGAACGCGATGATAAATTTATTACAGGGCATCGCAATCAACAATACTGAAACGCATAGAAGGAAAGTTAACGCAATAGAACTGACAAGCACAAGCTGTGCTACATGTGGAGAATTGCATTCGATTGAAGAGTGTCCACAGAATCCGCAGTCAATCTACTTTGTCAAGAACAACCCTTTTTCAAACACGTACAACCTCAAGTGGTGAAACCACTCTAATTTTGCTTGGAAAAATAATGAACAACAAGGCTATCAACCTATGGCACAAAAAGAAGGACCGCCAAGATTTTTTCAATGAACTAACGGTCAACAGTAACAACAAGCCAACAGCTCTCAAGCACCGTCATCATCCTCTTTGGAGAACCTATTAAAATAGTACATCGAAAAGAATGAAATGGTCCTCCACAACCAAGTGACTTCCATCCGCAATCTAGAAATCCAAATAGGATAGATTGCGGGAGAGCTGAAGAATAGACTGCAGTGGACACTACTGTGCTTAACTGAGCTCCCACGTAACTCAGGGAACACAGGAAAAGAACACTGCCAAGCAGTCACCCTGCGAAGTGGAAAGACGACAACGGTAGTGAGGAAGGAGCCTAGCAGGACCAACTCAAATGCGATGGAATCAAAGAAGCCATTGAAGCAAACTGAGTCAGAAGAGCCTGAAATCATGGAACCAGAAGTTACGACCACCTCTAAGCCTACAGACCATGAAACAGTGAAAGTGCAGCTACCACCATTCTCGCAAAGACTGAAAAAGAAGCAAAACAATGAAGGTCAGTATCATCGCTTCATGGAAATATTAAAATAACTACACATCAATATTCCATTTACAGAAGCGATAGAGCAGATGCCGAAATATGCCAAGTTTTTTTAAGATATGGTGTCGAAAAAAAGAAGCACAGGAAAATTCGCTACGGTGGAATTAACACAAGAGTCGAATATTATAATCCCACTGAAGATGTGTGACCCAGGCAGTTTTATGATACCCTACTCAATAGGAGGGATCTACATCGGTCAGACATTATGCGATCTTGGGGCAAGCATAAATTTAATGCCCCTTTCAATCTTCAAACAATTGAATGTAGGATACCCGACGCCCACGACAATGACTCTCTAGCTTGCAGACAAGTTCCTAGTACATCCTGAAGGAAAGTTGAAGGATATCTTGATCACAATCGAAAAATTCATTTTACCGGCATACTTGATCATTCTAGATTATGAGACGGACAAAGATGTGCCAATAATATTGGGACGACCATTCTTGTCTACTGGTCGTGCTCAAATAGATGTGCACAAAGAAGAGATCATGATGAGCATCAATGGAAACAAGCTCAGGTTTAACATCATCAAGGCGATGAAGTTTCCAAAAGATGAAGGCCTATCAGATTCTGATGATGAACACAGTTGCGATGAAGAGTTGGAGTCCGAAGAAGAAGATGAAGAAAAAGAGGATGCGACAACATCTTTAGAAACTTGCCATGTGATAAAAGAAACATTGAACAATGGAGAAAAGTTGAATTTGAATGAAGAGAGAAACACACAGAAACCTTTCTTAGAGCAACACCTACAATGAACTGAAGACTCTACCAAATCATTTGAAGTATGTTTTCCTTGGCCAGAATGAAACCTTGCCAGATATAATATCCTCTGCATTACCAGAAGAAAAAGAAAATGTGCTGCTCAACATTTTGAAGAAGTATATTAAAGTAATCGGACGGATGCTAGCAGATATTAGAGGAATTAGCCCGACGTATTACATGCACAGAATTCGGCTCAAAGAAAACCAGAAAGGCTCTCTAGAACCTCAACACAGACTGAACCCTGCGATGAAAGAGGTTGTTAAAAAAGAGATCATTAAATGGTTGGACGCCGGCATCATATACCCTATCGCCGA
>NC_052356.1:59859757-59864856 GCF_009727055.1 Benincasa hispida | reverse complement strand
GCTGGCGAATTTGTATGGACTACCGAAAGCTCAATGTGGCGACGAAGAAAGATTATTTCCCTTTAACTTTCATTAATCAAATGCTAGACCGACTAGTAGAAAATAACTACTTCTGTTTTCTTGATGGGTATGCGGGCTACAACCAGATTATGATCGCACCAGAAAATCAAGAAAAGACCACATTCACCTGTCCATATGGAACGTTCGCTTTTTGCCGCATGCAGTTTGGATTATGCAATGCGCCAAGCATGTTTCAGAGGTGGATGATGCCAATCTTCTCCTAGTATCTCGAGGACTCAGTGAAAATCTTTATGGACGATTTCTCAGTTTATAGGCAAACATATGAAGTTTGTCTAGAAAACTTGGAGAGGATACTAAAAAGGTGCGAAGAGACCAATTTGGTGTTGAATTGGGATAAATTCCATTTCACGGTTAACGAAGGAATTGTTCTCAGGCACAAGGTTTCAAACGAGGGGCTGGAGGTGGATAAAGCAAAAATTGAGGCCATTGAAAACTTCCACCTTCAGCAAATGTGAAGGCTTTATGGAGTTTCTTAGGACATGCAAGGTTACACAGACGAAGGACTTCTCTGAAATAGCTCGACCGTTGAATGCATTGCTCGAAACTGACAAAACTTTTGACTTTGATTCACAATGCCTCAACGCATTCAAGGTACTGAAGGACACATTGATTACAGCGCCTATTTTGATCACACTCGAATGGACAAGCCATTCGAATTGATGTGTGATGCCAGCGGTTATGTGACGGGGGCAGTATTAGCACAGAAGGAAAAGATAATGTTACATCCCATCGCATATGCGAGCAGAACATTGAACTCCACACAGGCAAACTGCACTAACACAAATAAGGAGCTTCTAGCGGTAATCTTTACAATTGAAAAATTCAGACCTTACTTATTGGGATCCAAAGTTATAGTTCACACCGACCACTCGACAATAAGATATTTAATGACCAAAAAATATGCGAAGCCGAGGCTAATCCGATGGGTTCTCCTACTCCAAGAATTCAATATGGAGATAATCGACCGCAAGGGAACAGAGAACCAAGTTGCTGACCATTTATCGAGCTGTCTCTTATACACATCTAGATGTGTATAAGAGACAGGTCATCTACCGCCGGAATTAAAGCATAAGGCGCTGTGGGCAGTGAAGAAGCTTAACTTTGATCTCAAGGCTGCAGGGGAGGAGAGAAAACTTCAGTTACTCGAGCTAGACGAATGGAGACTTCATGCTTATGAAAATTCCAAAATCTACAAAGAACATACAAAGCGTTGACATGACAAGCGACTTTGTGAAAAGAATCTCCAGGTAGGTCAGAAGGTCTTGCTATTCAACTTTAGGCAACGACTCTTTCCGGGAAAATTGAAATCGCGTTGGTCTGAACCTGTCTCTTATACACATCTAGATGTGTATAAGAGACAGGTCATCTACCGCCGGAATTAAAGCATAAGGCGCTGTGGGCAGTGAAGAAGCTTAACTTTGATCTGAAGGCTGCAGGGGAGGAGAGAAAACTTCAGTTACTCGAGCTAGACGAATGGAGACTTCATGCTTATGAAAATTCCAAAATCTACAAAGAACATACAAAGCGTTGACATGACAAGCGACTTTGTGAAAAGAATCTCCAGGTAGGTCAGAAGGTCTTGCTATTCAACTTTAGGCAACGACTCTTTCCGGGAAAATTGAAATCGCGTTGGTCCGGTCCATTCATAATGAAAGAAGTATTCCTGCACGGTGTAGTTGAATTAACAAGTAAAAAAGGGACCAACGCATTTAAGGTAAATGGACAAAGAGTCAAGATGTATCATGGAAGAGATTTTCAACGTGAGAAAACCTCCATGGACTTGAGGAATCCAGAATGAAGAAGAAACGAGTAGTCCCTGCGTTGACAAGCGACACACACTCATCAGGGACGAATCTTTTTTTTAGTATCCTTTTGATATTTTTTTCTATGAATCTATCTTACTTTTTGCATACCACTACTCTTTAGAAATGAAAACTCTTTCTTTCATAACTTTGTATCCTCTTGATTTTTAGTACTGATCGTAGTAAATGATTACGATGGAGCAACGCGATAACCTTAAAACATACGACCGGTTCGATCGGCCCATCGCAATCAAGGAATCAGCCCACTGCAAGAAAAGATGCGATCAAAAGAGATGCGGGTGACAAAGCAAATTTGGGGGTTGTATCTTTCCTTGCCTCATGTTATTTCAATTTTACACTTCTCGCATTTCAAGTTAATATTACTAAATTCTATTATCGCATCTTCTTTAGTTTGACTCAATCTGGAATTTTTTTTATTACTTTATTTAGTTGCCGCATTCTTCCTCGTACCAATTATGACTTCAATGATGAAACTCATGCCTTTATTTCTTACCGCATGTATTAGAGTCAAGTTAATTTTAGAACAATCAATTTATGAAACATTTCTAAAATTTAGCGGTCCACAGCTTTCCTTCAAAATGATTTTTACGAAATTTTCTAAGTTAATCGCATGAGTTATTTCGTCTCTCAGCAATGGGGACATTGTTGTGTGTAAATTTGGGGGTGCTAGTATTGTTAGCCTTGTTACGTTTAGAATTATATTTTGACAAAAGTATATAACGTTGAGATCAGATCCTGCTCGTAGTTTGATGTCCGCATGACACCCGTGTGGGCAAGCCAAAATGAAGGTGGGAATCGTGATCAATGCATAAACCTAGTGATCGCAACTCCGCTTCCAAATAAAGAGATGGCATGAGTTTTGACTGAGGAAGAGCGTCTTGCTCCTAGTTGGATGTCCGCATGACACCCGTGGGGGCAAGCCAAAATGAAGGCTGGGCACTCGGATCAGCGCAAGGTCACAAAATGAATATCTGAATCGCGCAAGGATAAAAATCAATTGGAACTGTTGGAGAAAGTTTGAAATAAATCATGCGATGTCCTGGAAACGAGTAAAGTTTTTTTTTAAGGTTAAACATGCAGTCCCTAAAGATTAGAAATATTTTAGGAAGAGATCAGGATAGAAATTAAGAAGGCATTGGTTCATGAAATTAGGCACCTTGAGAAGTCTAGGTAGGGTAAAGGCGGTTGACTTTTTTAAAGAAAATCTTTAGTTTATGCTTGAGGACAAACATTATTTTAAATTTGAGGGTGTGATAACTGGTAGAAATACAAGTTATTATAGCTCAAATAAGTAAAACAATGAGAGAATGTGATGGTAAAATAAGCAATATCATGTCCGAAAGTGCTAAACTAAAAGGAATTGCGATCGAAAGCGCTCATCAAATAAAAGCAGTTTATGAAATTGTGATCCAAAGGCACAATGCGTCAGCGTGGATGAAGATTGGGATCGCAAGTCATGCGATCGTGAGAAGTTTCTAAAAAAAGGTGGTCGCATAAAGACCTCGCATCAAGGCGACAACATAATAAATCATGATGGGATAGAAAGCTGATAACGGTCGATTCCGAATTTAGTTGACAATCTGTTAAAAGCTACACTGTAGCAAGTACATTCAACTTTCGGTGACCATTAAACGACGCATCAGAGAAAGGGAATTAATGCCGCCCATCATTGCAATCATTAGCAAGAAAGGTTGTTTCACCTTTCTATAAATACCGAAGGCCACCAGTGTAAAAGGGAGTTAGAGATTTAGTCAGTTAGTTCATTCTCGCGCACACTTATACATAGAGAACGGAGAGAGCAAGGAGATAAGGAAGTTGAGAGACCATTCCCGGACAGATCGAGAGATTGTTGGAAAGCAATACAAAGGAGAGAGGGCCAACACCTACGAGAGCAAGAATCCACATTGAGGACAGAGTTGAAGTGATAAAAGAGCAGTGTAAAAGGCCACAGGAAGCAAGACATTGCTTACCGGGCCTGTTATCTCTCACGTCCATTTGTTATTTTGTATTCAGCACTTTATTTGTAGAAAATGGAAACCTCATTTCTATCTATGTTCAATCTCTCCATACCACGCATGAGTAGCTAATTTCTGAATGGGTTGAGAAGTACTTAGCTAGCATGACTTAAGATTTACATTTTATGCGATCATCTTGTCTTATGTATGCATCGTTCACCCTTTGGATATACTTGAGAAAGTAGTCTAAAGATAGAATCTAGACTTGAGAAAGTCATATTAGAATCTAAGCTTGAGAAGTCGGATTAAAATCGTATAGGCAAGAAGTAGAAACTTAGACATAAATTCTATTGCTATTTACACTCCACACGAGCCCTAGAAATAGGAATGATGGTATGCGGTCACATTGAGAAATGTAGTATTGATATTTGTGTGTAGCATTATCGCATAACTTGTGTACAATCTTAGGAAATGTTAGCTAAATCCCTTCTCAACCCCTTCATCGCATACTCATAGTAACTCTATGCATTCATCAACTCTGCGTTCTTTTCCATTGCATAGGAAAAATCTCAATCAAAACACTATCCACTTCATTTGTTTTTCCCACTGCAATAGAATCAAAGTATTTGTCGCATATCTACTTAGTAGTCCCTGTGTTCGACCTTGGACTTGCCAAAAAACCTAAGGAGGCTTATACTTGGGCCTTGTTAGGGAAACTTACATGTTCACCGCATAACACACATCACCGTAAACTCATACCATAACGCATCATAATTTCACCCATCAAGGGTGTTTGAAGCATGAGTCTTTAAAGGTATGATTTTTTATCCCTTGATGTTCTTAAAGCCTGCTCTAATTTCGTATTGTGCATGACCTATAAGTTTCGTTTCTTATACTATAATTGTGTATGTTCAATATCGAATGGAATTTTGAACGATCATTCTGGTGCTCATGAAAATCCTCATGTATAATTTCCTTCAATTGGTATTAGAGCCAGGTTGTTCTGATATTCCAAATTTCATTTTTGTTTTGAACTTCTTTTACAGTCGTGGTCGGTTTTCTGCATTTGCATTTAAGTAATGTGTTTGTGGATGGCATTGATGAATGTTTACGAGTTAATTGCCTCTGTTTAAAGCTTTCTTTTGATTACAAATATTTAATTTGTAAGGGCCCCTGAGTTTTTGGGCATAATTAATAAGTAATCAAGTATGTAATTCAAAGTGTTTGAGTTTGTCGAGTC